>NW_026894376.1:0-138655 GCF_032452875.1 Bos javanicus | reverse complement strand
CTGATCAAGTGGCTGATCATGCACTGATCACGTGGCAATCATGCACTGATCCGTGACTGATCATGCACTGATCACGTGACTGATCATGCACTGATCACGTGGCTATCATGCACTGATCACGTGGCTGATCACACATGTATCACGTGACTGATCATGCACTGGTCCCGTGGCTCTCATGCACTGATCACGTGGCTGTCATGCACTGATCACGTGGATATCATGCACTGATCACGTGGCTGATCACACACGTATCACATGACTGATCATGCTGATCACGTGGCTGATCATGCACTGATCACGTGACTATCATGCACTGATCATGTGGCTGATCAGGCAATGATCACGTAGCTACCATGTACTGGTCACGTGACTGATCATGCACTGATCACGTAATTGATCATGCACTGATCATGTGGCTGATCATGCACTGATCACGTGGCTGATCATACACTGATCACATAACTGATCATGCACTGATCACGTGACTGATCATGCACTGATCACGTGGCTATCATGCACTGATCACTTGGCTGGACATACACTGATCACGTGCCTGGTCATGCACTGATCACGTGACTGATCATGCACTGATCTCGTGTCTGATCATGCACTGATCACGTGGCTATCATGCACTGCTCACGTGGCTGATCATGCCATGATCACGCAGCTACCATGTACTGGTCACATGACTGATCATGCACTGATCATGTTTGCTATCATACACTGATCATGTGCCTCTGGAGGCAATAAACAAAGAGCTGAGTAGGCACGAATCAAACAGTCAGCAGGCAATAATCATGGAACTCAGGTGTGAGGAATCATGCTGCTCAGCTGGCAATAATCAAGCAGCTGAACAGGCAGGAATTATGCAGCACAGCTGGCAATTGTCAAGCAGATGACAGGCAGGAATCGTGCAGCTCAGCTGGCAATTGTCAAGCAGATGAGCAGACAGTAATCACGCAGCTCAGCAGGCCCAGATCACGTGACTGAGCATGCACTGATCACGTGATGATCATGCACTGATCACTTGGATATCATGCACTGATCACGTGGCTGATCATACACTGTTCACGTGTCTGACCATGCACTGATCACGTGGCTGATCATGCACTGCTCACGTAACTGATCATG
This sequence comes from Bos javanicus, assembly GCF_032452875.1. Taxonomy (NCBI): domain Eukaryota; kingdom Metazoa; phylum Chordata; class Mammalia; order Artiodactyla; family Bovidae; genus Bos; species Bos javanicus. The sequence goes on along the minus strand of NW_026894376.1, from coordinate 137,524 downwards.
CACTGATCACTGGCTATCATGCACTGATCACGTGGCTGAACATGCACTGTTCACGTGGCTGATCACACACCTGTCACGTGACATATCATGCACTGATGACGTGTCACTCATGCACTGATCACGTGGCTGATCATACTCTGCTCACGTAACTCATGCACACATCACGTGGCTATCATGCACTGCTCACGTGGCTCGTCATGGAATGATCACGTAGCAACCATATACTGGTAAGGTGACTGATCATGCAAAGATCACGTAAATGATCATGCACTGTTCACGTGACTGATCATGTACTGATCACGGGACTGATCATGCACTGACCACGTGGCTATCATGCTCTGCTCACGTGGCTGATCATGCAACGATCACGTAGCAACCATGTACTGGTCACGTGACTGATCATGCACTGATCACGTAATTGATCCTGCACTGATCACGTGGCTCATCATGCCCTGATCACGTGGCTGATCACACATGTATCACGTGACTGATCATGCACTGGTCCCGTGGCTCTCATGCACTGATCACGTGGCTGTCATGCACTGATCACGTGGATATCATGCACTGATCACGTGGCTGATCACACACGTATCACATGACTGATCATGCACTGATCACGTGGCTATCATGCACTGATCACGTGGCTATCATGCACTGATCATGTGGCTGATCAGGCAATGATCACGTAGCTACCATGTACTGGTCACGTGACTGATCATGCACTGATGACGTAATTGATCATGCACTGATCATGTGGCTGATCATGCACTGATCACGTGGCTGATCATACACTGATCACATAACTGATCATGCACTGATCACGTGACTGATCATGCACTGATCACGTGGCTATCATGCACTGTTCACTTGGCTGGACAGACACTGATCATGCCTGGTCATGCACTGTTACGTGACTGATCATGCACTGATCTCGAGTCTGATCATGCAGTGATCACGTGGCTATCATGCACTGCTCACGTGGCTGAACATGCCATGGTCACGCAGCTACCATGTACTGGTCACATGACTGATCATGCACTGATCACGTGACTGATCATGCAGTGATCACGTGGCTATCATGAACTACTCACGTGGCTGATCATGCAATGATCACGTAGCTACCATGTACAGGTCACGTGAATGATCATACACCCATCAGGTGACTGATCATGCACTGATCACGTGGCTATCATGCACTGATCACGAGACTGATCATGCACTGTTCACATCTATATCATGCACTGATCACATGACTGCCCGTGCACTGATCACGTGGATGATCATACACTAATCTTGTGACAGATCATGCTCTGATCACGTGGCTGATCATGCACTGATACCGTGACTGAGCATGGACTGATCACATGACTATCATGTAGTGATCACGTGACTTAATGGCGCTGATCATGTGACTGATCATGCGCTGATCATGTTTGCTATCATACACTGATCATGTGCCTCTGGAGGCAATAAACAAAGAGCTGAGTAGGCACAAATCAAACAGTCAGCAGGCAATAATCATGGAACACAGGTGTGAGGAATCATGCTGCTCAGCTTGCAATAATCAAGCAGCTGAGCAGGCAGGAATTCGCAGCACAGCTGGCAATTGTCAAGCAGATGACAGGCAGGAATCGTGCAGCTCAGCTGGCAATTGTCAAGCAGATGAGCAGACAGTAATCACGCAGCTCAGCAGGCCCAGATCACGTGACTGAGCATGCACTGATCACGTGATGATCATGCACTGATCACTTGGATATCATGCACTGATCACGTGGCTGATCATACACTGTTCACGTGTCTGACCATGCACTGATCACGTGGCTGATCATGCACTGCTCACGTAACTGATCATGCACTGATCACGTGGCTATCATGCACTGATCACGTGGCTGAACATGCACTGTTCACGTGGCTGATCACACACCTGTCACGTGACATATCATGCACTGATGACGTGTCACTCATGCACTGATCACGTGGCTGATCATACTCTGCTCACGTAACTCATGCACACATCACGTGGCTATCATGCACTGCTCACGTGGCTCGTCATGGAATGATCACGTAGCAACCATATACTGGTAACGTGACTGATCATGCAAAGATCACGTAAATGATCATGCACTGTTCACGTGACTGATCATGTACTGATCACGGGACTGATCATGCACTGACCACGTGGCTATCATGCTCTGCTCACGTGGCTGATCATGCAACGATCACGTAGCAACCATGTACTGGTCACGTGACTGATCATGCACTGATCACGTAATTGATCCTGCACTGATCACGTGGCTCATCATGCCCTGATCACGTGGCTGATCACACATGTATCACGTGACTGATCATGCACTGGTCCCGTGGCTCTCATGCACAGATCACGTGGCTGTCATGCACTGATCACGTGGATATCATGCACTGATCACGTGGCTGATCACACACGTATCACATGACTGATCATGCACTGATCACGTGGCTGATCATGCACTGATCACGTGGCTATCATGCACTGATCATGTGGCTGATCAGGCAATGATCACGTAGCTACCATGTACTGGTCACGTGACTGATCATGCACTGATGACGTAATTGATCATGCACTGATCATGTGGCTGATCATGCACTGATCACGTGGCTGATCATACACTGATCACATAACTGATCATGCACTGATCACGTGACTGATCATGCACTGATCACGTGGCTATCATGCACTGTTCACTTGGCTGGACAGACACTGATCACGTGCCTGGTCATGCACTGATTACGTGACTGATCATGCACTGATCTCGTGTCTGATCATGCAGTGATCACGTGGCTATCATGCACTGCTCACGTGGCTGAACATGCCATGGTCACGCAGCTACCATGTACTGGTCACATGACTGATCATGCACTGATCACGTGACTGATCATGCAGTGATCACGTGGCTATCATGAACTACTCACGTGGCTGATCATGCAATGATCATGTAGCTACCATGTACAGGTCACGTGAATGATCATACACCCATCAGGTGACTGATCATGCACTGATCACGTGGCTATCATGCACTGATCACGAGACTGATCATGCACTGTTCACGTCTATATCATGCACTGATCACATGACTGCCCGTGCACTGATCACGTGGATGATCATACACTAATCTTGTGACAGATCATGCTCTGATCACGTGGCTGATCATGCACTGATACCGTGACTGAGCATGGACTGATCACATGACTATCATGTAGTGATCACGTGACTTAATGGCGCTGATCATGTGACTGATCATGCGCTGATCATGTTTGCTATCATACACTGATCATGTGCCTCTGGAGGCAATAAACAAAGAGCTGAGTAGGCACAAATCAAACAGTCAGCAGGCAATAATCATGGAACACAGGTGTGAGGAATCATGCTGCTCAGCTTGCAATAATCAAGCAGCTGAGCAGGCAGGAATTACGCAGCACAGCTGGCAATTGTCAAGCAGATGACAGGCAGGAATCGTGCAGCTCAGCTGGCAATTGTCAAGCACATGAGCAGACAGTAATCACGCAGCTCAGCAGGCCCAGATCACGTGACTGAGCATGCACTGTTCACGTGGCTGATCATATACTGATCACGTGATGATCATGTACTGATCACTTGGATATCATGCAATGATCACGTGGCTGATCATACACTGTTCACGTGTCTGACCATGCACTGATCACGTGGCTGATCATACACTGCTCACGTAACTGATCATGCACTGATCACGTGGCTATCATGCACTGATCACGTGGCTGAACATGCACTGTTCACGTGGCTGATCACACACCTGTCACGTGACATATCATGCACTGATGACGTGTCACTCATGCACTGATCACGTGGCTGATCATACTCTGCTCACGTAACTCATGCACACATCACGTGGCTATCATGCACTGCTCACGTGGCTCGTCATGGAATGATCACGTAGCAACCATATACTGGTAACGTGACTGATCATGCAAAGATCACGTAAATGATCATGCACTCTTCACGTGACTGATCATGTACTGATCACGTGACTGATCATGCACTGACCACGTGGCTATCATGCTCTGCTCACGTGGCTGATCATGCAACGATCACGTAGCAACCATGTACTGGTCACGTGACTGATCATGCACTGATCACGTAATTGATCCTGCACTGATCACGTGGCTCATCATGCACTGATCACGTGGCTGATCACACATGTATCACGTGACTGATCATGCACTGATGACGTAATTGATCATGCACTGATCATGTGGCTGATCATGCACTGATCACGTGGCTGATCATACACTGATCACATAACTGATCATGCACTGATCACGTGACTGATCATGCACTGATCACGTGGCTATCATGCACTGTTCACTTGGCTGGACAGACACTGATCACGTGCCTGGTCATGCACTGATTACGTGACTGATCATGCACTGATCTCGTGTCTGATCATGCAGTGATCACGTGGCTATCATGCACTGCTCACGTGGCTGAACATGCCATGGTCACGCAGCTACCATGTACTGGTCACATGACTGATCATGCACTGATCACGTGACTGATCATGCAGTGATCACGTGGCTATCATGAACTACTCACGTGGCTGATCATGCAATGATCACGTAGCTACCATGTACAGGTCACGTGAATGATCATACACCCATCAGGTGACTGATCATGCACTGATCACGTGGCTATCATGCACTGATCACGAGACTGATCATGCACTGTTCACGTCTATATCATGCACTGATCACATGACTGCCCGTGCACTGATCACGTGGATGATCATACACTAATCTTGTGACAGATCATGCTCTGATCACGTGGCTGATCATGCACTGATACCGTGACTGAGCATGGACTGATCACATGACTATCATGTAGTGATCACGTGACTTAATGGCGCTGATCATGTGACTGATCATGCGCTGATCATGTTTGCTATCATACACTGATCATGTGCCTCTGGAGGCAATAAACAAAGAGCTGAGTAGGCACAAATCAAACAGTCAGCAGGCAATAATCATGGAACACAGGTGTGAGGAATCATGCTGCTCAGCTTGCAATAATCAAGCAGCTGAGCAGGCAGGAATTGCAGCACAGCTGGCAATTGTCAAGCAGATGACAGGCAGGAATCGTGCAGCTCAGCTGGCAATTGTCAAGCAGATGAGCAGACAGTAATCACGCAGCTCAGCAGGCCCAGATCACGTGACTGAGCATGCACTGATCACGTGATGATCATGCACTGATCACTTGGATATCATGCACTGATCACGTGGCTGATCATACACTGTTCACGTGTCTGACCATGCACTGATCACGTGGCTGATCATGCACTGCTCACGTAACTGATCATGCACTGATCACGTGGCTATCATGCACTGATCACGTGGCTGAACATGCACTGTTCACGTGGCTGATCACACACCTGTCACGTGACATATCATGCACTGATGACGTGTCACTCATGCACTGATCACGTGGCTGATCATACTCTGCTCACGTGGCTGATCATGCAACGATCACGTAGCAACCATGTACTGGTCACGTGACTGATCATGCACTGATCACGTAATTGATCCTGCACTGATCACGTGGCTCATCATGCCCTGATCACGTGGCTGATCACATGTATCACGTGACTGATCATGCACTGGTCCCGTGGCTCTCATGCACTGATCACGTGGCTGTCATGCACTGATCACGTGGATATCATGCACTGATAACGTGGCTGATCACACACGTATCACATGACTGATCATGCACTGATCACGTGACTATCATGCACTGATCACGTGGCTATCATGCACTGATCATGTGGCTGATCAGGCAATGATCACGTAGCTACCATGTACTGGTCACGTGACTGATCATGCACTGATCATGTGGCTGATCATGCACTGATCACGTGGCTGATCATGCACTGATCACATGGCTGATCATGCACTGATCACGTGACTGATCATGCACTGATCACGTGGCTATCATGCACTGTTCACTTGGCTGGACAGACACTGATCACGTGCCTGGTCATGCACTGATTACGTGACTGATCATGCACTGATCTCGTGTCTGATCATGCAGTGATCACGTGGCTATCATGCACTGCTCACGTGGCTGAACATGCCATGGTCACGCAGCTACCATGTACTGGTCACATGACTGATCATGCACTGATCACGTGACTGATCATGCAGTGATCACGTGGCTATCATGAACTACTCACGTGGCTGATCATGCAATGATCATGTAGCTACCATGTACAGGTCACGTGAATGATCATACACCCATCAGGTGAATGATCATGCACTGATCACGTGGCTATCATGCACTGATCACGAGACTGATCATGCACTGTTCACGTCTATATCATGCACTGATCACATGACTGCCCGTGCACTGATCACGTGGATGATCATACACTAATCTTGTGACAGATCATGCTCTGATCACGTGGCTGATCATGCACTGATACCGTGACTGAGCATGGACTGATCACATGACTATCATGTAGTGATCACGTGACTTAATGGCGCTGATCATGTGACTGATCATGCGCTGATCATGTTTGCTATCATACACTGATCATGTGCCTCTGGAGGCAATAAACAAAGAGCTGAGTAGGCACAAATCAAACAGTCAGCAGGCAATAATCATGGAACACAGGTGTGAGGAATCATGCTGCTCAGCTTGCAATAATCAAGCAGCTGAGCAGGCAGGAATTCGCAGCACAGCTGGCAATTGTCAAGCAGATGACAGGCAGGAATCGTGCAGCTCAGCTGGCAATTGTCAAGCAGATGAGCAGACAGTAATCACGCAGCTCAGCAGGCCCAGATCACGTGACTGAGCATGCACTGTTCACGTGGCTGATCATATACTGATCACGTGATGATCATGTACTGATCACTTGGATATCATGCAATGATCACGTGGCTGATCATACACTGTTCACGTGTCTGACCATGCACTGATCACGTGGCTGATCATACACTGCTCACGTAACTGATCATGCACTGATCACGTGGCTATCATGCACTGATCACGTGGCTGAACATGCACTGTTCACGTGGCTGATCACACACCTGTCACGTGACATATCATGCACTGATGACGTGTCACTCATGCACTGATCACGTGGCTGATCATACTCTGCTCACGTAACTCATGCACACATCACGTGGCTATCATGCACTGCTCACGTGGCTCGTCATGGAATGATCACGTAGCAACCATATACTGGTAACGTGACTGATCATGCAAAGATCACGTAAATGATCATGCACTCTTCACGTGACTGATCATGTACTGATCACGTGACTGATCATGCACTGACCACGTGGCTATCATGCTCTGCTCACGTGGCTGATCATGCAACGATCACGTAGCAACCATGTACTGGTCACGTGACTGATCATGCACTGATCACGTAATTGATCCTGCACTGATCACGTGGCTCATCATGCACTGATCACGTGGCTGATCACACATGTATCACGTGACTGATCATGCACTGGTCCCGTGGCTCTCATGCACTGATCACGTGGCTGTCATGCACTGATCACGTGGATATCATGCACTGATCACGTGGCTGATCACACACGTATCACATGACTGATCATGCACTGATCACGTGGCTATCATGCACTGATCACGTGGCTATCATGCACTGATCATGTGGCTAATCAGGCAATGATCACGTAGCTACCATGTACTGGTCACGTGACTGATCATGCACTGATCACGTAATTGATCATGCACTGATCATGTGGCTGATCATGCACTGATCACGTGGCTGATCATACACTGATCACATAACTGATCATGCACTGATCACGTGACTGATCATGCACTGATCACGTGGCTATCATGCACTGATCACTTGGCTGGACATACACTGATCACGTGCCTGGTCATGCACTGATCACGTGACTGATCATGCACTGATCTCGTGTCTGATCATGCACTGATCACGTGGCTATCATGCACTGCTCACGTGGCTGATCATGCCATGATCACGCAGCTACCATGTACTGGTCACATGACTGATCATGCACTGATCACGTGACTGATCATGCAGTGATCATGGCTATCATGAACTACTCACGTGGCTGATCATGCAATGATCATGTAGCTACCATGTACAGGTCACGTGAATGATCATACACCCATCAGGTGACTGATCATGCACTGATCACGTGGCTATCATGCACGGATCACGAGACTGATCATGCACTGTTCACGTCTATATCATGCACTGATCACATGACTGCCCGTGCACTGATCACGTGGATGATCATACACTAATCTTGTGACAGATCATGCACTGATCACGTGGCTGATCATGCACTGATACTGTGACTGAGCATGGACTGATCACATGACTATCATGTAGTGATCACGTGACTTAATGGCACTGATCATGTGACTGATCATGCGCTGATCATGTTTGCTATCATACACTGATCATGTGCCTCTGGAGGCAATAAACAAAGAGCTGAGTAGGCACGAATCAAACAGTCAGCAGGCAATAATCATGGAACTCAGGTGTGAGGAATCATGCTGCTCAGCTGGCAATAATCAAGCAGCTGAACAGGCAGGAATTATGCAGCACAGCTGGCAATTGTCAAGCAGATGACAGGCAGGAATCGTGCAGCTCAGCTGGCAATTGTCAAGCAGATGAGCAGACAGTAATCACGCAGCTCAGCAGGCCCAGATCACGTGACTGAGCATGCACTGTTCACGTGGCTGATCATACACTGATCACGTGATGATCATGCACTGATCACTTGAATATCATGCACTGATCACGTGGCTGATCATACACTGTTCACGTGTCTGACCATGCACTGATCACGTGGCTGATCATGCACTGCTCACGTAACTGATCATGCACTGATCACGTGGCTATCATGCACTGATCACGTGGCTGAACATGCACTGTTCACGTGGCTGATCACACACCTGTCACGTGACATATCATGCACTGATCACGTGTCACTCATGCACTGATCACGTGGCTGATCATACTCTGCTCACGTAACTCATGCACACATCACGTGGCTATCATGCACTGCTCACGTGGCTCGTCATGGAATGATCACGTAGCAACCATATACTGGTAACGTGACTGATCATGCAAAGATCACGTAAATGATCATGCACTGTTCACGTGACTGATCATGTACTGATCACGTGACTGATCATGCACTGACCACGTGGCTATCATGCTCTGCTCACGTGGCTGATCATGCAACGATCACGAAGCAACCATGTACTGGTCACGTGACTGATCATGCACTGATCACGTAATTGATCCTGCACTGATCACGTGGCTCATCATGCACTGATCACGTGGCTGATCACACATGTATCACGTGACTGATCATGCACTGGTCCCGTGGCTCTCATGCACTGATCACGTGGCTGTCATGCACTGATCACGTGGATATCATGCACTGATCACGTGGCTGATCACACACGTATCACATGACTGATCATGCACTGATCACGTGGCTATCATGCACTGATCACGTGGCTATCATGCACTGATCATGTGGCTGATCAGGCAATGATCACGTAGCTACCATGTAGTGGTCACGTGACTGATCATGCACTGATCACGTAATTGATCATGCACTGATCATGTGGCTGATCATGCACTGATCACGTGGCTGATCATGCAGTTATCACTTGGCTATCATGAACTACTCACGTGGCTGATCATGCAATGATCACGTAGCTACCATGTACAGGTCACGTGAATGATCATACACCCATCAGGTGACTGATCATGCACTGATCACGTGGCTATCATGCACGGATCACGAGACTGATCATGCACTGTTCACGTCTATATCATGCACTGATCACATGACTGCCCGTGCACTGATCACGTGGATGATCATACACTAATCTTGTGACAGATCATGTACTGATCACGTGGCTGATCATGCACTGATACTGTGACTGAGCATGGACTGATCACATGACTATCATGTAGTGATCACGTGACTTAATGGCACTGATCATGTGACTGATCATGCGCTGATCATGTTTGCTATCATACACTGATCATGTGCCTCTGGAGGCAATAAACAAAGAGCTGAGTAGGCACGAATCAAACAGTCAGCAGGCAATAATCATGGAACTCAGGTGTGAGGAATCATGCTGCTCAGCTGGCAATAATCAAGCAGCTGAACAGGCAGGAATTATGCAGCACAGCTGGCAATTGTCAAGCAGATGACAGGCAGGAATCGTGCAGCTCAGCTGGCAATTGTCAAGCAGATGAGCAGACAGTAATCACGCAGCTCAGCAGGCCCAGATCACGTGACTGAGCATGCACTGTTCACGTGGCTGATCATATACTGATCACGTGATGATCATGTACTGATCACTTGGATATCATGCAATGATCACGTGGCTAATCATACACTGTTCACGTGTCTGACCATGCACTGATCACGTGGCTGATCATACACTGCTCACGTAACTGATCATGCACTGATCACGTGGCTATCATGCACTGATCACGTGGCTGAACATGCACTGTTCACGTGGCTGATCACACACCTGTCACGTGACATATCATGCACTGATCACGTGGCACTCATGCACTGATCACGTGGCTGATCATACTCTGCTCACGTAACTCATGCACACATCACGTGGCTATCATGCACTGCTCACGTGGCTCGTCATGGAATGATCACGTAGCAACCATATACTGGTAACGTGACTGATCATGCAAAGATCACGTAATTGATCCTGCACTGATCACGTGGCTGATCATGCACTGATCACGTGGCTGATCACACATGTATCACGTGACTGATCATGCACTGGTCCCGTGGCTCTCATGCATTGATCACGTGGCTGTCATGCACTGATCACGTGGATATCATGCACTGATCACGTGGCTGATTACACACGTATCACATGACTGATCATGCACTGATCACGTGGCTATCATGCACTGATCACGTGGCTATCATGCACTGATCATGTGGCTGATCAGGCAATGATCACGTAGCTACCATGTACTGGTCACGTGACTGATCATGCACTGATGACGTAATTGATCATGCACTGATCATGTGGCTGATCATGCACTGATCACGTGGCTGATCATACACTGATCACATAACTGATCATGCACTGATCACGTGACTGATCATGCACTGATCACGTGGCTATCATGCACTGATCACTTGGCTGGACAGACACTGATCACGTGCCTGGTCATGCACTGATCACGTGACTGATCATGCACTGATCTCGTGTCTGATCATGCAGTGATCACGTGGCTATCATGCACTGCTCACGTGGCTGAACATGCCATGGTCACGCAGCTACCATGTACTGGTCACATGACTGATCATGCACTGATCACGTGACTGATCATGCAGTGATCACGTGGCTATCATGAACTACTCACGTGGCTGATCATGCAATGATCATGTAGCTACCATGTACAGGTCACGTGAATGATCATACACCCATCAGGTGACTGATCATGCACTGATCACGTGGCTATCATGCACTGATCACGAGACTGATCATGCACTGTTCACGTCTATATCATGCACTGATCACATGACTGCCCGTGCACTGATCACGTGGATGATCATACACTAATCTTGTGACAGATCATGCTCTGATCACGTGGCTGATCATGCACTGATACCGTGACTGAGCATGGACTGATCACATGACTATCATGTAGTGATCACGTGACTTAATGGCGCTGATCATGTGACTGATCATGCGCTGATCATGTTTGCTATCATACACTGATCATGTGACTCTGGAGGCAATAAACAAAGAGCTGAGTAGGCACAAATCAAACAGTCAGCAGGCAATAATCATGGAACACAGGTGTGAGGAATCATGCTACTCAGCTTGCAATAATCAAGCAGCTGAGCAGGCAGGAATTACGCAGCACAGCTGGCAATTGTCAAGCAGATGACAGGCAGGAATCGTGCAGCTCAGCTGGCAATTGTCAAGCAGATGAGCAGACAGTAATCACGCAGCTCAGCAGGCCCAGATCACGTGACTGAGCATGCACTGTTCACGTGGCTGATCATATACTGATCACGTGATGATCATGTACTGATCACTTGGATATCATGCAATGATCACGTGGCTGATCATACACTGTTCACGTGTCTGACCATGCACTGATCACGTGGCTGATCATACACTGCTCACGTAACTGATCATGCACTGATCACGTGGCTATCATGCACTGATCACGTGGCTGAACATGCACTGTTCACGTGGCTGATCACACACCTGTCACGTGACATATCATGCACTGATCACGTGGCACTCATGCACTGATCACGTGGCTGATCATACTCTGCTCACGTAACTCATGCACACATCACGTGGCTATCATGCACTGCTCACGTGGCTCGTCATGGAATGATCACGTAGCAACCATATACTGGTAACGTGACTGATCATGCAAAGATCACGTAAATGATCATGCACTCTTCACGTGACTGATCATGTACTGATCACGTGACTGATCATGCACTGACCACGTGGCTATCATGCTCTGCTCACGTGGTTGATCATGCAACGATCACGTAGCAACCATGTACTGGTCACGTGACTGATCATGCACTGATCACGTAATTGATCCTGCACTGATCACGTGGCTCATCATGCACTGATCACGTGGCTGATCACACATGTATCACGTGACTGATCATGCACTGATCCCGTGGCCCTCATGCACTGATAACGTGGCTGTCATGCACTGATCACGTGGATATCATGCACTGATCATGTGGCTGATCACACACGTATCACATGACTGATCATGCACTGATCACGTGGCTGATCATGCACTGATCACGTGGCTATCATGCACTGATCACGTGGCTTATCATGCAATGATCACGTAGCTACCATGTACTGGTCATGTAACTGATCATGCACTGAGCACGTAATTGATCATGCACTGATCATGTGGCTGATCATGCACTGATCACGTGGCTGATCATACACTGATCACATAACTGAACATGCACTGATCACGTGACTGATCATGCACTGATCACGTGGCTATCATGTACTGATCACTTGGCTGGACATACACTGATCACGTGCCTGGTCATGCACTGATCACGTGGCTGATCATGCACTGATCACCTGACTGATCATGCACTGATCTCGTGTCTGATCATGCACTGATCACGTGGCTATCATGCACTGCTCACGTGGCTGATCATGCATGATCACGCAGCTACCATGTACTGGTGACATGACTGATCATGCACTGATCACGTGACTGATCATGCAGTGATCACTTGGCTATCATGAACTACTCACGTGGCTGATCATGCAATGATCATGTAGCTACCATGTACAGGTCACGTGAATGATCATACACCCATCAGGTGACTGATCATGCACTGATCACGTGGCTATCATGCACGGATCACGAGACTGATCATGCACTGTTCACGTCTATATCATGCACTGATCACATGACTGCCCGTGCACTGATCACGTGGATGATCATACACTAATCTTGTGACAGATCATGTACTGATCACGTGGCTGATCATGCACTGATACTGTGACTGAGCATGGACTGATCACATGACTATCATGTAGTGATCACGTGACTTAATGGCACTGATCATGTGACTGATCATGCGCTGATCATGTTTGCTATCATACACTGATCATGTGCCTCTGGAGGCAATAAACAAAGCGCTGAGTAGGCACGAATCAAACAGTCAGCAGGCAATAATCATGGAACTCAGGTGTGAGGAATCATGCTGCTCAGCTGGCAATAATCAAGCAGCTGAACAGGCAGGAATTCTGCAGCACAGCTGGCAATTGTCAAGCAGATGACAGGCAGGAATCGTGCAGCTCAGCTGGCAATTGTCAAGCAGATGAGCAGACAGTAATCACGCAGCTCAGCAGGCCCAGATCACGTGACTGAGCATGCACTGTTCACGTGGCTGATCATACACTGATCACGTGATGATCATGCACTGATCACTTGGATATCATGCACTGATCACGTGGCTGATCATACACTGTTCACGTGTCTGACCATGCACTGATCACGTGGCTGATCATGCACTGCTCACGTAACTGATCATGCACTGATCACGTGGCTATCATGCACTGATCACGTGGCTGACATGCACTGTTCACGTGGCTGATCACACACTGTCACGTGACATATCATGCACTGATCACGTGTCACTCATGCACTGATCACGTGGCTGATCATACTCTGCTCACGTAACTCATGCACACATCACGTGGCTATCATGCACTGCTCACGTGGCTCGTCATGGAATGATCACGTAGCAACCATATACTGGTAACGTGACTGATCATGCAAAGATCACGTAAATGATCATGCACTGTTCACGTGACTGATCATGTACTGATCACGTGACTGATCATGCACTGACCACGTGGCTATCATGCTCTGCTCACGTGGCTGATCATGCAACGATCACGAAGCAACCATGTACTGGTCACGTGACTGATCATGCACTGATCACGTAATTGATCCTGCACTGATCACGTGGCTCATCATGCACTGATCACGTGGCTGATCACACATGTATCACGTGACTGATCATGCACTGGTCCCGTGGCTCTCATGCACTGATCACGTGGCTGTCATGCACTGATCACGTGGATATCATGCACTGATCACGTGGCTGATCACACGTATCACATGACTGATCATGCACTGATCACGTGGCTATCATGCACTGATCACGTGACTATCATGCACTGATCATGTGGCTGATCAGGCAATGATCACGTAGCTACCATGTACTGGTCACGTGACTGATCATGCACTGATCACGTAATTGATCATGCACTGATCATGTGGCTGATCATGCACTGATCACGTGGCTGATCATACACTGATCACGTAACTGATCATGCACTGATCACGTGACTGATCATGCACTGATCACGTGGCTATCATGCACTGATCACGTGCTGGACATACACTGATCACGTGCCTGGTCATGCACTGATCACGTGACTGATCATGCACTGATCACGTGTCTGATCATGCACTGATCACGTGGCTATCATGCATCACGTGGCTGATCATGCCATGATCACGCAGCTACCATGTACTGGTCACATGACTGATCATGCACTGATCACGTGACTGATCATGCTGATCACGTGGCTATCATGCACTACTCACGTGGCTGATCATGCAATGATCACGTAGCTACCATGTACAGGTCACGTGAATGATCATACACCCATCAGGTGACTGATCATGCACTGATCACGTGGCTATCATGCACTGATCACGTGACTGATCATGCACTGATCACGTCTATATCATGCACTGATCACATGACTGCCCATGCACTGATCACGTGGATGATCATACACTGATCATGTGACAGATCATGCACTGATCACGTGGCTGATCATGCACTGATACCGTGACTGAGCATGGACTGATCACATGACTATCATGTAGTGATCACGTGACTTAATGGCGCTGATCATGTGACTGATCATGCGCTGATCATGTTTGCTATCATACACTGATCATGTGCCTCTGGAGGCAATAAACAAAGAGCTGAGTAGGCACGAATCAAACAGTCAGCAGGCAATAATCATGGAACTCAGGTGTGAGGAATCATGCTGCTCAGCTGGCAATAATCAAGCAGCTGAACAGGCAGGAATTACGCAGCACAGCTGGCAATTGTCAAGCAGATGACAGGCAGGAATCGTGCAGCTCAGCTGGCAATTGTCAAGCAGATGAGCAGACAGTAATCACGCAGCTCAGCAGGCCCAGATCACGTGACTGAGCATGCACTGTTCACGTGGCTGATCATGCACTGATCACGTGATCATGCACTGATCACGTGGCTGATCATGCACTGATCACGTGACTGATCATGCACTGATCACGTGGCTGATCATGCACTGATCACGTGTGATCATGCACTGATCACGTGGCTATCATGCACTGATCACGTGGCTGATCATGCACTGATCACGTGGCTCACTGTCACGTGATCATGCACTGATCACGTGGCTATCATGCACTGATCACGTGGCTGATCATGCACTGATCACGTGGCTGATCACACACCTGTCACGTGACTATCATGCACTGATCACGTGGCACTCATGCACTGATCACGTGGCTGATCATACTCTGCTCACGTAACTCATGCACACATCACGTGGCTATCATGCACTGCTCACGTGGCTCGTCATGGAATGATCACGTAGCAACCATATACTGGTCACGTGACTGATCATGCACTGATCACGTAATGATCATGCACTGTTCACGTGACTGATCATGTACTGATCACGTGACTGATCATGCACTGATCACGTGGCTATCATGCACTGCTCACGTGGCTGATCATGCAACGATCACGTAGCAACCATGTACTGGTCACGTGACTGATCATGCACTGATCACGTAATTGATCATGCACTGATCACGTGGCTCATCATGCACTGATCACGTGGCTGATCACACATGTATCACGTGACTGATCATGCACTGATCCGTGGCTCTCATGCACTGATCACGTGGCTGTCATGCACTGATCACGTGGATATCATGCACTGATCACGTGGCTGATCACACACGTATCACATGACTGATCATGCACTGATCACGTGGCTATCATGCACTGATCACGTGGCTATCATGCACTGATCACGTGGCTGATCATGCAATGATCACGTAGCTACCATGTACTGGTCACGTGACTGATCATGCACTGATCACGTAATTGATCATGCACTGATCATGTGGCTGATCATGCACTGATCACGTGGCTGATCATGCACTGATCACGTAACTGATCATGCACTGATCACGTGACTGATCATGCACTGATCACGTGGCTATCATGCACTGATCACGTGGCTGACATACACTGATCACGTGCCTGATCATGCACTGATCACGTGACTGATCATGCACTGATCACGTGACTGATCATGCACTGATCACGTGGCTATCATGCACTGCTCACGTGGCTGATCATGCATGATCACGCAGCTACCATGTACTGGTCACATGACTGATCATGCACTGATCACGTGACTGATCATGCAGTGATCACGTGGCTATCATGCACTACTCACGTGGCTGATCATGCAATGATCATGTAGCTACCATGTACAGGTCACGTGAATGATCATACACCCATCAGGTGACTGATCATGCACTGATCACGTGGCTATCATGCACTGATCACGAGACTGATCATGCACTGATCACGTCTATATCATGCACTGATCACATGACTGCCCATGCACTGATCACGTGGATGATCATACACTAATCATGTGACAGATCATGCACTGATCACGTGGCTGATCATGCACTGATACCGTGACTGAGCATGGACTGATCACATGACTATCATGTAGTGATCACGTGACTTAATGGCGCTGATCATGTGACTGATCATGCGCTGATCATGTTTGCTATCATACACTGATCATGTGCCTCTGGAGGCAATAAACAAAGAGCTGAGTAGGCACGAATCAAACAGTCAGCAGGCAATAATCATGGAACTCAGCTGTGAGGAATCATGCTGCTCAGCTGGCAATAATCAAGCAGCTGAGCAGGCAGGAATTACGCAGCACAGCTGGCAATTGTCAAGCAGATGACAGGCAGGAATCGTGCAGCTCAGCTGGCAATTGTCAAGCAGATGAGCAGACAGTAATCACGCAGCTCAGCAGGCCCAGATCACGTGACTGAGCATGCACTGTTCACGTGGCTGATCATACACTGATCACGTGATGATCATGCACTGATCACTTGGATATCATGCACTGATCACGTGGCTGATCATACACTGTTCACGTGTCTGACATGCACTGATCACGTGGCTGATCATACACTGCTCACGTAACTGATCATGCACTGATCACGTGGCTATCATGCACTGATCACGTGGCTGAACATGCACTGTTCACGTGGCTGATCACACACCTGTCACGTGACATATCATGCACTGATCACGTGTCACTCATGCACTGATCACGTGGCTGATCATACTCTGCTCACGTAACTCATGCACACATCACGTGGCTATCATGCACTGCTCACGTGGCTCGTCATGGAATGATCACGTAGCAACCATATACTGGTCACGTGACTGATCATGCAAAGATCACGTAAATGATCATGCACTCTTCACGTGACTGATCATGTACTGATCACGGGACTGATCATGCACTGATCACGTGGCTATCATGCACTGCTCACGTGGCTGATCATGCAACGATCACGTAGCAACCATGTACTGGTCACGTGACTGATCATGCACTGATCACGTAATTGATCATGCACTGATCACGTGGCTCATCATGCACTGATCACGTGGCTGATCACACATGATCACGTGACTGATCATGCACTGATCACGTGGCTGATCATCACTATCACGTGACTGATCATGCACTGATCACGTGGCTGATCATGCACTGATCACGTGGCTATCATGCACTGATCACGTGGCTGCTGATCACGTGACTGATCATGCACTGATCACGTGACTGATCATGCACTGATCACGTGGCTATCATGCACTGATCACGTGGCTATCACTGATCACTGATCATGCACTGATCATGCATGCTGATCACGTGACTGATCATGCACTGATCACGTGACTGATCATGCACTGATCACGTGGCTATCATGCACTGCTCACGTGGCTGATCATGCATGATCACGCAGCTACCATGTACTGGTCACATGACTGATCATGCACTGATCACGTGACTGATCATGCAGTGATCACGTGGCTATCATGCACTACTCACGTGGCTGATCATGCAATGATCATGTAGCTACCATGTACAGGTCACGTGAATGATCATACACCCATCAGGTGACTGATCATGCACTGATCACGTGGCTATCATGCACTGATCACGAGACTGATCATGCACTGATCACGTCTATATCATGCACTGATCACATGACTGCCCATGCACTGATCACGTGGATGATCATACACTAATCATGTGACAGATCATGCACTGATCACGTGGCTGATCATGCACTGATACCGTGACTGAGCATGGACTGATCACATGACTATCATGTAGTGATCACGTGACTTAATGGCGCTGATCATGTGACTGATCATGCGCTGATCATGTTTGCTATCATACACTGATCATGTGCCTCTGGAGGCAATAAACAAAGAGCTGAGTAGGCACGAATCAAACAGTCAGCAGGCAATAATCATGGAACTCAGGTGTGAGGAATCATGCTGCTCAGCTGGCAATAATCAAGCAGCTGAGCAGGCAGGAATTACGCAGCACAGCTGGCAATTGTCAAGCAGATGACAGGCAGGAATCGTGCAGCTCAGCTGGCAATTGTCAAGCAGATGAGCAGACAGTAATCACGCAGCTCAGCAGGCCCAGATCACGTGACTGAGCATGCACTGTTCACGTGGCTGATCATACACTGATCACGTGATGATCATGCACTGATCACTTGGATATCATGCACTGATCACGTGGCTGATCATACACTGTTCACGTGTCTGACCATGCACTGATCACGTGGCTGATCATACACTGCTCACGTAACTGATCATGCACTGATCACGTGGCTATCATGCACTGATCACGTGGCTGAACATGCACTGTTCACGTGGCTGATCACACACCTGTCACGTGACATATCATGCACTGATCACGTGGCACTCATGCACTGATCACGTGGCTGATCATACTCTGCTCACGTAACTCATGCACACATCACGTGGCTATCATGCACTGCTCACGTGGCTCGTCATGGAATGATCACGTAGCAACCATATACTGGTCACGTGACTGATCATGCACTGATCACGTAATTGATCATGCACTGATCACGTGGCTCATCATGCACTGATCACGTGGCTGATCACACATGATCACGTGACTGATCATGCACTGATCACGTGGCTATCATGCACTGATCACGTGGCTGATCATGCACTGATCACGTGGATATCATGCACTGATCACGTGGCTGATCACACACTATCACGTGACTGATCATGCACTGATCACGTGGCTATCATGCACTGATCACGTGGCTATCATGCACTGATCACGTGGCTGATCATGCAATGATCACGTAGCTACCATGCACTGTCACGTGACTGATCATGCACTGATCACGTAATTGATCATGCACTGATCATGTGGCTGATCATGCACTGATCACGTGGCTGATCATACACTGATCACGTAACTGATCATGCACTGATCACGTGACTGATCATGCACTGATCACGTGGCTATCATGCACTGATCACGTGGCTGATCATGCACTGATCACGTGCCTGATCATGCACTGATCACGTGGCTGATCATGCACTGATCACGTGACTGATCATGCACTGATCACGTGGCTATCATGCACTGATCACGTGGCTGAACATGCCATGATCACGCAGCTACCATGTACTGGTCACATGACTGATCATGCACTGATCACGTGACTGATCATGCAGTGATCACGTGGCTATCATGCACTACTCACGTGGCTGATCATGCAATGATCATGTAGCTACCATGTACAGGTCACGTGAATGATCATACACCCATCAGGTGACTGATCATGCACTGATCACGTGGCTATCATGCACTGATCACGAGACTGATCATGCACTGATCACGTCTATATCATGCACTGATCACATGACTGCCCATGCACTGATCACGTGGATGATCATACACTAATCTTGTGACAGATCATGCACTGATCACGTGGCTGATCATGCACTGATACCGTGACTGAGCATGGACTGATCACATGACTATCATGTAGTGATCACGTGACTTAATGGCGCTGATCATGTGACTGATCATGCGCTGATCATGTTTGCTATCATACACTGATCATGTGCCTCTGGAGGCAATAAACAAAGAGCTGAGTAGGCACGAATCAAACAGTCAGCAGGCAATAATCATGGAACTCAGGTGTGAGGAATCATGCTGCTCAGCTGGCAATAATCAAGCAGCTGAGCAGGCAGGAATTAGCAGCACAGCTGGCAATTGTCAAGCAGATGACAGGCAGGAATCGTGCAGCTCAGCTGGCAATTGTCAAGCAGATGAGCAGACAGTAATCACGCAGCTCAGCAGGCCCAGATCACGTGACTGAGCATGCACTGTTCACGTGGCTGATCATACACTGATCACGTGATGATCATGCACTGATCACTTGGATATCATGCACTGATCACGTGGCTGATCATACACTGTTCACGTGTCTGACCATGCACTGATCACGTGGCTGATCATGCACTGCTCACGTAACTGATCATGCACTGATCACGTGGCTATCATGCACTGATCACGTGGCTGAACATGCACTGTTCACGTGGCTGATCACACACCTGTCACGTGACATATCATGCACTGATCACGTGTCACTCATGCACTGATCACGTGGCTGATCATACTCTGCTCACGTAACTCATGCACACATCACGTGGCTATCATGCACTGCTCACGTGGCTCGTCATGGAATGATCACGTAGCAACCATATACTGGTCACGTGACTGATCATGCACAGATCACGTAAATGATCATGCACTGTTCACGTGACTGATCATGTACTGATCACGTGACTGATCATGCACTGATCACGTGGCTATCATGCACTGCTCACGTGGCTGATCATGCAACGATCACGTAGCAACCATGTACTGGTCACGTGACTGATCATGCACTGATCACGTAATTGATCATGCACTGATCACGTGGCTCATCATGCACTGATCACGTGGCTGATCACACATGTATCACGTGACTGATCATGCACTGATCACGTGGCTCTCATGCACTGATCACGTGGCTGTCATGCACTGATCACGTGGATATCATGCACTGATCACGTGGCTGATCACACACTATCACATGACTGATCATGCACTGATCACGTGGCTATCATGCACTGATCACGTGGCTATCATGCACTGATCACGTGGCTGATCATGCAATGATCTGATGCACTGGTCACGTGACTGATCATGCACTGATCACGTAATTGATCATGCACTGATCACGTGGCTGATCATGCACTGATCACGTGGCTGATCATGCACTGATCACGTAACTGATCATGCACTGATCACGTGACTGATCATGCACTGATCACGTGGCTATCATGCACTGATCACGTGGCTGACATACACTGATCACGTGCCTGATCATGCACTGATCACGTGGCTGATCATGCACTGATCACGTGATCATGCACTGATCACGTGACTGATCATGCACTGATCACGTGGCTATCATGCACTGCTCACGTGGCTGATCATGCATGATCACGCAGCTACCATGTACTGGTCACATGACTGATCATGCACTGATCACGTGACTGATCATGCACTGATCACGTGGCTATCATGCACTACTCACGTGGCTGATCATGCAATGATCATGTAGCTACCATGTACAGGTCACGTGAATGATCATACACCCATCAGGTGACTGATCATGCACTGATCACGTGGCTATCATGCACTGATCACGAGACTGATCATGCACTGATCACGTCTATATCATGCACTGATCACATGACTGCCCATGCACTGATCACGTGGATGATCATACACTAATCATGTGACAGATCATGCACTGATCACGTGGCTGATCATGCACTGATACCGTGACTGAGCATGGACTGATCACATGACTATCATGTAGTGATCACGTGACTTAATGGCACTGATCATGTGACTGATCATGCGCTGATCATGTTTGCTATCATACACTGATCATGTGCCTCTGGAGGCAATAAACAAAGAGCTGAGTAGGCACGAATCAAACAGTCAGCAGGCAATAATCATGGAACTCAGCTGTGAGGAATCATGCTGCTCAGCTGGCAATAATCAAGCAGCTGAGCAGGCAGGAATTACGCAGCACAGCTGGCAATTGTCAAGCAGATGACAGGCAGGAATCGTGCAGCTCAGCTGGCAATTGTCAAGCAGATGAGCAGACAGTAATCACGCAGCTCAGCAGGCCCAGATCACGTGACTGAGCATGCACTGTTCACGTGGCTGATCATACACTGATCACGTGATGATCATGCACTGATCACTTGGATATCATGCACTGATCACGTGGCTGATCATACACTGTTCACGTGTCTGACCATGCACTGATCACGTGGCTGATCATACACTGCTCACGTAACTGATCATGCACTGATCACGTGGCTATCATGCACTGATCACGTGGCTGAACATGCACTGTTCACGTGGCTGATCACACACCTGTCACGTGACATATCATGCACTGATCACGTGTCACTCATGCACTGATCACGTGGCTGATCATACTCTGCTCACGTAACTCATGCACACATCACGTGGCTATCATGCACTGCTCACGTGGCTCGTCATGGAATGATCACGTAGCAACCATATACTGGTCACGTGACTGATCATGCAAAGATCACGTAAATGATCATGCACTCTTCACGTGACTGATCATGTACTGATCACGTGACTGATCATGCACTGATCACGTGGCTATCATGCACTGCTCACGTGGCTGATCATGCACGATCACGTAGCAACCATGTACTGGTCACGTGACTGATCATGCACTGATCACGTAATTGATCCTGCACTGATCACGTGGCTCATCATGCACTGATCACGTGGCTGATCACACATGTATCACGTGACTGATCATGCACTGATCACGTGGCTCTCATGCACTGATCACGTGGCTGTCATGCACTGATCACGTGGATATCATGCACTGATCACGTGGCTGATCACACACGTATCACATGACTGATCATGCACTGATCACGTGGCTATCATGCACTGATCACGTGGCTATCATGCACTGATCATGTGGCTGATCAGCAATGATCACGTGGCTGCATGCACTGGCGTGACTGATCATGCACTGATCACGTGATCATGCACTGATCATGTGGCTGATCATGCACTGATCACGTGGCTGATCATACACTGATCACATAACTGATCATGCACTGATCACGTGACTGATCATGCACTGATCACGTGGCTATCATGCACTGATCACGTGGCTGATCATGCACTGATCACGTGGCTGATCATGCACTGATCACGTGACTGATCATGCACTGATCACGTGACTGATCATGCACTGATCACGTGGCTATCATGCACTGATCACGTGGCTGATCATGCATGATCACGCAGCTACCATGTACTGGTCACATGACTGATCATGCACTGATCACGTGACTGATCATGCACTGATCACGTGGCTATCATGCACTACTCACGTGGCTGATCATGCAATGATCACGTAGCTACCATGTACAGGTCACGTGAATGATCATACACCCATCAGGTGACTGATCATGCACTGATCACGTGGCTATCATGCACTGATCACGAGACTGATCATGCACTGATCACGTCTATATCATGCACTGATCACATGACTGCCCATGCACTGATCACGTGGATGATCATACACTAATCTTGTGACAGATCATGCACTGATCACGTGGCTGATCATGCACTGATACCGTGACTGAGCATGGACTGATCACATGACTATCATGTAGTGATCACGTGACTTAATGGCACTGATCATGTGACTGATCATGCGCTGATCATGTTTGCTATCATACACTGATCATGTGCCTCTGGAGGCAATAAACAAAGAGCTGAGTAGGCACGAATCAAACAGTCAGCAGGCAATAATCATGGAACTCAGGTGTGAGGAATCATGCTGCTCAGCTGGCAATAATCAAGCAGCTGAACAGGCAGGAATTACGCAGCACAGCTGGCAATTGTCAAGCAGATGACAGGCAGGAATCGTGCAGCTCAGCTGGCAATTGTCAAGCAGATGAGCAGACAGTAATCACGCAGCTCAGCAGGCCCTGATCACGTGACTGAGCATGCACTGATCACGTGCTGATCATGCACTGATCACTTGGATATCATGCACTGATCACGTGGCTGATCATACACTGTTCACGTGTCTGACCATGCACTGATCACGTGGCTGATCATGCACTGCTCACGTAACTGATCATGCACTGATCACGTGGCTATCATGCACTGATCACGTGGCTGAACATGCACTGTTCACGTGGCTGATCACACACCTGTCACGTGACATATCATGCACTGATCACGTGTCACTCATGCACTGATCACGTGGCTGATCATACTCTGCTCACGTAACTCATGCACACATCACGTGGCTATCATGCACTGCTCACGTGGCTCGTCATGGAATGATCACGTAGCAACCATATACTGGTCACGTGACTGATCATGCAAAGATCACGTAAATGATCATGCACTGTTCACGTGACTGATCATGTACTGATCACGTGACTGATCATGCACTGATCACGTGGCTATCATGCACTGCTCACGTGGCTGATCATGCACGATCACGTAGCAACCATGTACTGGTCACGTGACTGATCATGCACTGATCACGTAATTGATCATGCACTGATCACGTGGCTCATCATGCACTGATCACGTGGCTGATCACACATGTATCACGTGACTGATCATGCACTGATCACGTGGCTCTCATGCACTGATCACGTGGCTGTCATGCACTGATCACGTGGATATCATGCACTGATCACGTGGCTGATCACACACGTATCACATGACTGATCATGCACTGATCACGTGGCTATCATGCACTGATCACGTGGCTATCATGCACTGATCACGTGGCTGATCATGCAATGATCACGTAGCTACCATGTACTGGTCACGTGACTGATCATGCACTGATCACGTAACTGATCATGCACTGATCACGTGGCTGATCATGCACTGATCACGTGGCTGATCATGCACTGATCACGTAACTGATCATGCACTGATCACGTGACTGATCATGCACTGATCACGTGGCTATCATGCACTGATCACGTGGCTGACATCACTGATCACGTGCTGATCATGCACTGATCACGTGGCTGATCATGCACTGATCACGTGACTGATCATGCACTGATCACGTGGCTATCATGCACTGCTCACGTGGCTGATCATGCATGATCACGCAGCTACCATGTACTGGTCACATGACTGATCATGCACTGATCACGTGACTGATCATGCAGTGATCACGTGGCTATCATGCACTACTCACGTGGCTGATCATGCAATGATCATGTAGCTACCATGTACAGGTCACGTGAATGATCATACACCCATCAGGTGACTGATCATGCACTGATCACGTGGCTATCATGCACTGATCACGAGACTGATCATGCACTGATCACGTCTATATCATGCACTGATCACATGACTGCCCATGCACTGATCACGTGGATGATCATACACTAATCATGTGACAGATCATGCACTGATCACGTGGCTGATCATGCACTGATACCGTGACTGAGCATGGACTGATCACATGACTATCATGTAGTGATCACGTGACTTAATGGCGCTGATCATGTGACTGATCATGCGCTGATCATGTTTGCTATCATACACTGATCATGTGCCTCTGGAGGCAATAAACAAAGAGCTGAGTAGGCACGAATCAAACAGTCAGCAGGCAATAATCATGGAACTCAGGTGTGAGGAATCATGCTGCTCAGCTGGCAATAATCAAGCAGCTGAGCAGGCAGGAATTCGCAGCACAGCTGGCAATTGTCAAGCAGATGACAGGCAGGAATCGTGCAGCTCAGCTGGCAATTGTCAAGCAGATGAGCAGACAGTAATCACGCAGCTCAGCAGGCCCAGATCACGTGACTGAGCATGCACTGTTCACGTGGCTGATCATACTGATCACGTGATGATCATGCACTGATCACTTGGATATCATGCACTGATCACGTGGCTGATCATACACTGTTCACGTGTCTGACCATGCACTGATCACGTGGCTGATCATACACTGCTCACGTAACTGATCATGCACTGATCACGTGGCTATCATGCACTGATCACGTGGCTGAACATGCACTGTTCACGTGGCTGATCACACACCTGTCACGTGACATATCATGCACTGATCACGTGTCACTCATGCACTGATCACGTGGCTGATCATACTCTGCTCACGTAACTCATGCACACATCACGTGGCTATCATGCACTGCTCACGTGGCTGTCATGGAATGATCACGTAGCAACCATATACTGGTCACGTGACTGATCATGCACTGATCACGTAAATGATCATGCACTGTTCACGTGACTGATCATGTACTGATCACGTGACTGATCATGCACTGATCACGTGGCTATCATGCTCTGCTCACGTGGCTGATCATGCACGATCACGTAGCAACCATGTACTGGTCACGTGACTGATCATGCACTGATCACGTAATTGATCCTGCACTGATCACGTGGCTCATCATGCACTGATCACGTGGCTGATCACACATGTATCACGTGACTGATCATGCACTGATCACGTGGCTGATCATGCACTGATCACGTGGCTGATCATGCACTGATCACGTAATTGATCATGCACTGATCACGTGGCTGATCATGCACTGATCACGTGGCTGATCATGCACTGATCACGTGACTGATCATGCACTGATCACGTGACTGATCATGCACTGATCACGTGGCTGATCATGCACTGATCACGTGGCTGACATACACTGATCACGTGCCTGGTCATGCACTGATCACGTGGCTGATCATGCACTGATCACGTGACTGATCATGCACTGATCACGTGACTGATCATGCACTGATCACGTGGCTATCATGCACTGCTCACGTGGCTGATCATGCATGATCACGCAGCTACCATGTACTGGTCACATGACTGATCATGCACTGATCACGTGACTGATCATGCACTGATCACGTGGCTATCATGCACTACTCACGTGGCTGATCATGCAATGATCATGTAGCTACCATGTACAGGTCACGTGAATGATCATACACCCATCAGGTGACTGATCATGCACTGATCACGTGGCTATCATGCACTGATCACGAGACTGATCATGCACTGATCACGTCTATATCATGCACTGATCACATGACTGCCCATGCACTGATCACGTGGATGATCATACACTAATCATGTGACAGATCATGCACTGATCACGTGGCTGATCATGCACTGATACCGTGACTGAGCATGGACTGATCACATGACTATCATGTAGTGATCACGTGACTTAATGGCGCTGATCATGTGACTGATCATGCGCTGATCATGTTTGCTATCATACACTGATCATGTGCCTCTGGAGGCAATAAACAAAGAGCTGAGTAGGCACGAATCAAACAGTCAGCAGGCAATAATCATGGAACTCAGGTGTGAGGAATCATGCTGCTCAGCTGGCAATAATCAAGCAGCTGAACAGGCAGGAATTACGCAGCACAGCTGGCAATTGTCAAGCAGATGACAGGCAGGAATCGTGCAGCTCAGCTGGCAATTGTCAAGCAGATGAGCAGACAGTAATCACGCAGCTCAGCAGGCCCAGATCACGTGACTGAGCATGCACTGTTCACGTGGCTGATCATACACTGATCACGTGATGATCATGCACTGATCACTTGGATATCATGCACTGATCACGTGGCTGATCATACACTGTTCACGTGTCTGACCATGCACTGATCACGTGGCTGATCATGCACTGCTCACGTAACTGATCATGCACTGATCACGTGGCTATCATGCACTGATCACGTGGCTGAACATGCACTGTTCACGTGGCTGATCACACACCTGTCACGTGACATATCATGCACTGATCACGTGGCACTCATGCACTGATCACGTGGCTGATCATACTCTGCTCACGTAACTCATGCACACATCACGTGGCTATCATGCACTGCTCACGTGGCTCGTCATGGAATGATCACGTGGCAACCATATACTGGTCACGTGACTGATCATGCACTGATCACGTAAATGATCATGCACTGTTCACGTGACTGATCATGTACTGATCACGTGACTGATCATGCACTGATCACGTGGCTATCATGCACTGCTCACGTGGCTGATCATGCACGATCACGTAGCAACCATGTACTGGTCACGTGACTGATCATGCACTGATCACGTAATTGATCATGCACTGATCACGTGGCTCATCATGCACTGATCACGTGGCTGATCACACATGTATCACGTGACTGATCATGCACTGATCCGTGGCTCTCATGCACTGATCACGTGGCTGTCATGCACTGATCACGTGGATATCATGCACTGATCACGTGGCTGATCACACGTATCACATGACTGATCATGCACTGATCACGTGGCTATCATGCACTGATCACGTGGCTATCATGCACTGATCACGTGGCTGATCATGCAATGATCACGTAGCTACCATGTACTGGTCACGTGACTGATCATGCACTGATCACGTAATTGATCATGCACTGATCATGTGGCTGATCATGCACTGATCACGTGGCTGATCATGCACTGATCACGTAACTGATCATGCACTGATCACGTGACTGATCATGCACTGATCACGTGGCTATCATGCACTGATCACTTGGCTGACATACACTGATCACGTGCCTGATCATGCACTGATCACGTGACTGATCATGCACTGATCACGTGTCTGATCATGCACTGATCACGTGGCTATCATGCACTGCTCACGTGGCTGATCATGCATGATCACGCAGCTACCATGTACTGGTCACATGACTGATCATGCACTGATCACGTGACTGATCATGCACTGATCACGTGGCTATCATGCACTACTCACGTGGCTGATCATGCAATGATCATGTAGCTACCATGTACAGGTCACGTGAATGATCATACACCCATCAGGTGACTGATCATGCACTGATCACGTGGCTATCATGCACTGATCACGAGACTGATCATGCACTGATCACGTCTATATCATGCACTGATCACATGACTGCCCATGCACTGATCACGTGGATGATCATACACTAATCATGTGACAGATCATGCACTGATCACGTGGCTGATCATGCACTGATACCGTGACTGAGCATGGACTGATCACATGACTATCATGTAGTGATCACGTGACTTAATGGCGCTGATCATGTGACTGATCATGCGCTGATCATGTTTGCTATCATACACTGATCATGTGCCTCTGGAGGCAATAAACAAAGAGCTGAGTAGGCACGAATCAAACAGTCAGCAGGCAATAATCATGGAACTCAGGTGTGAGGAATCATGCTGCTCAGCTGGCAATAATCAAGCAGCTGAACAGGCAGGAATTACGCAGCACAGCTGGCAATTGTCAAGCAGATGACAGGCAGGAATCGTGCAGCTCAGCTGGCAATTGTCAAGCAGATGAGCAGACAGTAATCACGCAGCTCAGCAGGCCCAGATCACGTGACTGAGCATGCACTGTTCACGTGGCTGATCATACACTGATCACGTGATGATCATGCACTGATCACTTGGATATCATGCACTGATCACGTGGCTGATCATACACTGTTCACGTGTCTGACCATGCACTGATCACGTGGCTGATCATGCACTGCTCACGTAACTGATCATGCACTGATCACGTGGCTATCATGCACTGATCACGTGGCTGAACATGCACTGTTCACGTGGCTGATCACACACTGTCACGTGACATATCATGCACTGATCACGTGTCACTCATGCACTGATCACGTGGCTGATCATACTCTGCTCACGTAACTCATGCACACATCACGTGGCTATCATGCACTGCTCACGTGGCTCGTCATGGAATGATCACGTAGCAACCATATACTGGTCACGTGACTGATCATGCACAGATCACGTAAATGATCATGCACTGTTCACGTGACTGATCATGTACTGATCACGTGACTGATCATGCACTGATCACGTGGCTATCATGCTCTGCTCACGTGGCTGATCATGCAACGATCACGTAGCAACCATGTACTGGTCACGTGACTGATCATGCACTGATCACGTAATTGATCCTGCACTGATCACGTGGCTCATCATGCACTGATCACGTGGCTGATCACACATGTATCACGTGACTGATCATGCACTGATCACGTGGCTCTCATGCACTGATCACGTGGCTATCATGCACTGATCACGTGGATATCATGCACTGATCACGTGGCTGATCACACACGTATCACGTGACTGATCATGCACTGATCACGTGGCTATCATGCACTGATCACGTGGCTATCATGCACTGATCACGTGGCTGATCATGCACTGATCACGTGGCTACCATGCACTGATCACGTGACTGATCATGCACTGATCACGTGACTGATCATGCACTGATCACGTGGCTGATCATGCACTGATCACGTGGCTGATCATGCACTGATCACGTGGCTATCATGCACTACTCACGTGGCTGATCATGCAATGATCATATAGCTACCATGTACAGGTCACGTGAATGATCATACACCCATCAGGTGACTGATCATGCACTGATCACGTGGCTATCATGCACTGATCACGAGACTGATCATGCACTGATCACGTCTATATCATGCACTGATCACATGACTGCCCATGCATTGATCACGTGGATGATCATACACTAATCATGTGACAGATCATGCACTGATCACGTGGCTGATCATGCACTGATACTGTGACTGAGCATGGACTGATCACATGACTATCATGTAGTGATCACGTGACTTAATGGCGCTGATCATGTGACTGATCATGCGCTGATCATGTTTGCTATCATACACTGATCATGTGCCTCTGGAGGCAATAAACAAAGAGCTGAGTAGGCACGAATCAAACAGTCAGCAGGCAATAATCATGGAACTCAGGTGTGAGGAATCATGCTGCTCAGCTGGCAATAATCAAGCAGCTGAGCAGGCAGGAATTACGCAGCACAGCTGGCAATTGTCAAGCAGATGACAGGCAGGAATCGTGCAGCTCAGCTGGCAATTGTCAAGCAGATGAGCAGACAGTAATCACGCAGCTCAGCAGGCCCAGATCACGTGACTGCAGCATGCACTGATCACGTGATGATCATGCACTGATCACTTGGATATCATGCACTGATCACGTGGCTGATCATACACTGTTCACGTGTCTGACCATGCACTGATCACGTGGCTGATCATACACTGCTCACGTAACTGATCATGCACTGATCACGTGGCTATCATGCACTGATCACGTGGCTGAACATGCACTGTTCACGTGGCTGATCACACACCTGTCACGTGACATATCATGCACTGATCACGTGGCACTCATGCACTGATCACGTGGCTGATCATACTCTGCTCACGTAACTCATGCACACATCACGTGGCTATCATGCACTGCTCACGTGGCTCGTCATGGAATGATCACGTAGCAACCATATACTGGTCACGTGACTGATCATGCAAGATCACGTAAATGATCATGCACTGTTCACGTGACTGATCATGTACTGATCACGTGACTGATCATGCACTGATCACGTGGCTATCATGCTCTGCTCACGTGGCTGATCATGCAACGATCACGTAGCAACCATGTACTGGTCACGTGACTGATCATGCACTGATCACGTAATTGATCATGCACTGATCACGTGGCTCATCATGCACTGATCACGTGGCTGATCACACATGTATCACGTGACTGATCATGCACTGATCACGTGGCTCTCATGCACTGATCACGTGGCTGTCATGCACTGATCACGTGGATATCATGCACTGATCACGTGGCTGATCACACGTATCACATGACTGATCATGCACTGATCACGTGGCTATCATGCACTGATCACGTGGCTATCATGCACTGATCACGTGGCTGATCATGCAATGATCACGTAGCTACCATGTACTGATCACGTGACTGATCATGCACTGATCACGTAATTGATCATGCACTGATCACGTGGCTGATCATGCACTGATCACGTGGCTGATCATGCACTGATCACGTGACTGATCATGCACTGATCACGTGACTGATCATGCACTGATCACGTGGCTATCATGCACTGATCACGGCTGACATGCACTGATCACGTGCCTGATCATGCACTGATCACGTGACTGATCATGCACTGATCACGTGTCTGATCATGCACTGATCACGTGGCTATCATGCACTGCTCACGTGGCTGATCATGCATGATCACGCAGCTACCATGTACTGGTCACATGACTGATCATGCACTGATCACGTGACTGATCATGCAGTGATCACGTGGCTATCATGCACTACTCACGTGGCTGATCATGCAATGATCATGTAGCTACCATGTACAGGTCACGTGAATGATCATACACCCATCAGGTGACTGATCATGCACTGATCACGTGGCTATCATGCACTGATCACGAGACTGATCATGCACTGATCACGTCTATATCATGCACTGATCACATGACTGCCCATGCACTGATCACGTGGATGATCATACACTAATCTGTGACAGATCATGCACTGATCACGTGGCTGATCATGCACTGATACCGTGACTGAGCATGGACTGATCACATGACTATCATGTAGTGATCACGTGACTTAATGGCGCTGATCATGTGACTGATCATGCGCTGATCATGTTTGCTATCATACACTGATCATGTGCCTCTGGAGGCAATAAACAAAGAGCTGAGTAGGCACGAATCAAACAGTCAGCAGGCAATAATCATGGAACTCAGGTGTGAGGAATCATGCTGCTCAGCTGGCAATAATCAAGCAGCTGAGCAGGCAGGAATTACGCAGCACAGCTGGCAATTGTCAAGCAGATGACAGGCAGGAATCGTGCAGCTCAGCTGGCAATTGTCAAGCAGATGAGCAGACAGTAATCACGCAGCTCAGCAGGCCCAGATCACGTGACTGAGCATGCACTGTTCACGTGGCTGATCATACACTGATCACGTGATGATCATGCACTGATCACTTGGATATCATGCACTGATCACGTGGCTGATCATACACTGTTCACGTGTCTGACCATGCACTGATCACGTGGCTGATCATACACTGCTCACGTAACTGATCATGCACTGATCACGTGGCTATCATGCACTGATCACGTGGCTGAACATGCACTGTTCACGTGGCTGATCACACACCTGTCACGTGACATATCATGCACTGATCACGTGGCACTCATGCACTGATCACGTGGCTGATCATACTCTGCTCACGTAACTCATGCACATCACGTGGCTATCATGCACTGCTCACGTGGCTCGTCATGGAATGATCACGTAGCAACCATATACTGGTCACGTGACTGATCATGCAAAGATCACGTAAATGATCATGCACTGTTCACGTGACTGATCATGTACTGATCACGTGACTGATCATGCACTGATCACGTGGCTATCATGCTCTGCTCACGTGGCTGATCATGCAACGATCACGTAGCAACCATGTACTGGTCACGTGACTGATCATGCACTGATCACGTAATTGATCCTGCACTGATCACGTGGCTCATCATGCACTGATCACGTGGCTGATCACACATGTATCACGTGACTGATCATGCACTGATCACGTGGCTCTCATGCACTGATCACGTGGCTGTCATGCACTGATCACGTGGATATCATGCACTGATCACGTGGCTGATCACACACGTATCACATGACTGATCATGCACTGATCACGTGGCTATCATGCACTGATCACGTGGCTATCATGCACTGATCACGTGGCTGATCATGCAATGATCACGTAGCTACCATGTACTGGTCACGTGACTGATCATGCACTGATCACGTAATTGATCATGCACTGATCACGTGGCTGATCATGCACTGATCACGTGGCTGATCATGCACTGATCACGTAACTGATCATGCACTGATCACGTGACTGATCATGCACTGATCACGTGGCTATCATGCACTGATCACGTGGCTGACATACACTGATCACGTGCCTGATCATGCACTGATCACGTGGCTGATCATGCACTGATCACGTGACTGATCATGCACTGATCACGTGTCTGATCATGCACTGATCACGTGGCTATCATGCACTGCTCACGTGGCTGATCATGCATGATCACGCAGCTACCATGTACTGGTCACATGACTGATCATGCACTGATCACGTGACTGATCATGCACTGATCACGTGGCTATCATGCACTACTCACGTGGCTGATCATGCAATGATCATGTAGCTACCATGTACAGGTCACGTGAATGATCATACACCCATCAGGTGACTGATCATGCACTGATCACGTGGCTATCATGCACTGATCACGAGACTGATCATGCACTGATCACGTCTATATCATGCACTGATCACATGACTGCCCATGCACTGATCACGTGGATGATCATACACTAATCTTGTGACAGATCATGCACTGATCACGTGGCTGATCATGCACTGATACCGTGACTGAGCATGGACTGATCACATGACTATCATGTAGTGATCACGTGACTTAATGGCGCTGATCATGTGACTGATCATGCGCTGATCATGTTTGCTATCATACACTGATCATGTGCCTCTGGAGGCAATAAACAAAGAGCTGAGTAGGCACGAATCAAACAGTCAGCAGGCAATAATCATGGAACTCAGGTGTGAGGAATCATGCTGCTCAGCTGGCAATAATCAAGCAGCTGAGCAGGCAGGAATTATGCAGCACAGCTGGCAATTGTCAAGCAGATGACAGGCAGGAATCGTGCAGCTCAGCTGGCAATTGTCAAGCAGATGAGCAGACAGTAATCACGCAGCTCAGCAGGCCCAGATCACGTGACTGAGCATGCACTGTTCACGTGGCTGATCATACACTGATCACGTGATGATCATGCACTGATCACTTGGATATCATGCACTGATCACGTGGCTGATCATACACTGTTCACGTGTCTGACCATGCACTGATCACGTGGCTGATCATGCACTGCTCACGTAACTGATCATGCACTGATCACGTGGCTATCATGCACTGATCACGTGGCTGAACATGCACTGTTCACGTGGCTGATCACACACTGTCACGTGACATATCATGCACTGATCACGTGGCACTCATGCACTGATCACGTGGCTGATCATACTCTGCTCACGTAACTCATGCACACATCACGTGGCTATCATGCACTGCTCACGTGGCTGTCATGGAATGATCACGTAGCTACCATATACTGGTCACGTGACTGATCATGCACTGATCACGTAAATGATCATGCACTGTTCACGTGACTGATCATGCACTGATCACGTGACTGATCATGCACTGATCACGTGGCTATCATGCACTGCTCACGTGGCTGATCATGCAACGATCACGTAGCAACCATGTACTGGTCACGTGACTGATCATGCACTGATCACGTAATTGATCATGCACTGATCACGTGGCTCATCATGCACTGATCACGTGGCTGATCACACATGTATCACGTGACTGATCATGCACTGATCACGTGGCTCTCATGCACTGATCACGTGGCTGTCATGCACTGATCACGTGGATATCATGCACTGATCACGTGGCTGATCACACACGTATCACATGACTGATCATGCACTGATCACGTGGCTATCATGCACTGATCACGTGGCTATCATGCACTGATCACGTGGCTGATCATGCAATGATCACGTGGCTACCATGTACTGATCACGTGACTGATCATGCACTGATCACGTGACTGATCATGCACTGATCACGTGACTGATCATGCACTGATCACGTGGCTGATCATGCACTGATCACGTGGCTGATCATGCACTGATCACGTGGCTGATCATGCACTGATCACGTGACTGATCATGCACTGATCACGTGTCTGATCATGCACTGATCACGTGGCTATCATGCACTGATCACGTGGCTGATCATGCATGATCACGCAGCTACCATGTACTGGTCACATGACTGATCATGCACTGATCACGTGACTGATCATGCAGTGATCACGTGGCTATCATGCACTACTCACGTGGCTGATCATGCAATGATCATGTAGCTACCATGTACAGGTCACGTGAATGATCATACACCCATCAGGTGACTGATCATGCACTGATCACGTGGCTATCATGCACTGATCACGTGACTGATCATGCACTGATCACGTCTATATCATGCACTGATCACATGACTGCCCATGCACTGATCACGTGGATGATCATACACTAATCTTGTGACAGATCATGCACTGATCACGTGGCTGATCATGCACTGATACCGTGACTGAGCATGGACTGATCACATGACTATCATGTAGTGATCACGTGACTTAATGGCGCTGATCATGTGACTGATCATGCGCTGATCATGTTTGCTATCATACACTGATCATGTGCCTCTGGAGGCAATAAACAAAGAGCTGAGTAGGCACGAATCAAACAGTCAGCAGGCAATAATCATGGAACTCAGGTGTGAGGAATCATGCTGCTCAGCTGGCAATAATCAAGCAGCTGAGCAGGCAGGAATTATGCAGCACAGCTGGCAATTGTCAAGCAGATGACAGGCAGGAATCGTGCAGCTCAGCTGGCAATTGTCAAGCAGATGAGCAGACAGTAATCACGCAGCTCAGCAGGCCCAGATCACGTGACTGAGCATGCACTGTTCACGTGGCTGATCATACACTGATCACGTGATGATCATGCACTGATCACTTGGATATCATGCACTGATCACGTGGCTGATCATACACTGTTCACGTGTCTGACCATGCACTGATCACGTGGCTGATCATACACTGCTCACGTAACTGATCATGCACTGATCACGTGGCTATCATGCACTGATCACGTGGCTGAACATGCACTGTTCACGTGGCTGATCACACACCTGTCACGTGACATATCATGCACTGATCACGTGGCACTCATGCACTGATCACGTGGCTGATCATACTCTGCTCACGTAACTCATGCACACATCACGTGGCTATCATGCACTGCTCACGTGGCTCGTCATGGAATGATCACGTAGCAACCATATACTGGTCACGTGACTGATCATGCAGATCACGTAAATGATCATGCACTGTTCACGTGACTGATCATGTACTGATCACGTGACTGATCATGCACTGATCACGTGGCTATCATGCACTGCTCACGTGGCTGATCATGCAACGATCACGTAGCAACCATGTACTGGTCACGTGACTGATCATGCACTGATCACGTAATTGATCATGCACTGATCACGTGGCTCATCATGCACTGATCACGTGGCTGATCACACATGTATCACGTGACTGATCATGCACTGATCACGTGGCTCTCATGCACTGATCACGTGGCTGTCATGCACTGATCACGTGGATATCATGCACTGATCACGTGGCTGATCACACACGTATCACATGACTGATCATGCACTGATCACGTGGCTATCATGCACTGATCACGTGGCTATCATGCACTGATCACGTGGCTGATCATGCAATGATCACGTAGCTACCATGTACTGGTCACGTGACTGATCATGCACTGATCACGTAATTGATCATGCACTGATCACGTGGCTGATCATGCACTGATCACGTGGCTGATCATGCACTGATCACGTGACTGATCATGCACTGATCACGTGACTGATCATGCACTGATCACGTGGCTATCATGCACTGATCACGTGGCTGACATGCACTGATCACGTGCCTGATCATGCACTGATCACGTGACTGATCATGCACTGATCACGTGTCTGATCATGCACTGATCACGTGGCTATCATGCACTGCTCACGTGGCTGATCATGCCATGATCACGCAGCTACCATGTACTGGTCACATGACTGATCATGCACTGATCACGTGACTGATCATGCAGTGATCACGTGGCTATCATGCACTACTCACGTGGCTGATCATGCAATGATCATGTAGCTACCATGTACAGGTCACGTGAATGATCATACACCCATCAGGTGACTGATCATGCACTGATCACGTGGCTATCATGCACTGATCACGAGACTGATCATGCACTGATCACGTCTATATCATGCACTGATCACATGACTGCCCATGCACTGATCACGTGGATGATCATACACTAATCATGTGACAGATCATGCACTGATCACGTGGCTGATCATGCACTGATACCGTGACTGAGCATGGACTGATCACATGACTATCATGTAGTGATCACGTGACTTAATGGCGCTGATCATGTGACTGATCATGCGCTGATCATGTTTGCTATCATACACTGATCATGTGCCTCTGGAGGCAATAAACAAAGAGCTGAGTAGGCACGAATCAAACAGTCAGCAGGCAATAATCATGGAACTCAGGTGTGAGGAATCATGCTGCTCAGCTGGCAATAATCAAGCAGCTGAGCAGGCAGGAATTACGCAGCACAGCTGGCAATTGTCAAGCAGATGACAGGCAGGAATCGTGCAGCTCAGCTGGCAATTGTCAAGCAGATGAGCAGACAGTAATCACGCAGCTCAGCAGGCCCAGATCACGTGACTGAGCATGCACTGATCACGTGATGATCATGCACTGATCACTTGGATATCATGCACTGATCACGTGGCTGATCATACACTGTTCACGTGTCTGACCATGCACTGATCACGTGGCTGATCATACACTGCTCACGTAACTGATCATGCACTGATCACGTGGCTATCATGCACTGATCACGTGGCTGAACATGCACTGTTCACGTGGCTGATCACACACCTGTCACGTGACATATCATGCACTGATCACGTGGCACTCATGCACTGATCACGTGGCTGATCATACTCTGCTCACGTAACTCATGCACACATCACGTGGCTATCATGCACTGCTCACGTGGCTCGTCATGGAATGATCACGTAGCAACCATATACTGGTCACGTGACTGATCATGCAAAGATCACGTAAATGATCATGCACTGTTCACGTGACTGATCATGTACTGATCACGTGACTGATCATGCACTGATCACGTGGCTATCATGCTCTGCTCACGTGGCTGATCATGCAACGATCACGTAGCAACCATGTACTGGTCACGTGACTGATCATGCACTGATCACGTAATTGATCCTGCACTGATCACGTGGCTCATCATGCACTGATCACGTGGCTGATCACACATGTATCACGTGACTGATCATGCACTGATCACGTGGCTCTCATGCACTGATCACGTGGCTGTCATGCACTGATCACGTGGATATCATGCACTGATCACGTGGCTGATCACACACGTATCACATGACTGATCATGCACTGATCACGTGGCTATCATGCACTGATCACGTGGCTATCATGCACTGATCACGTGGCTGATCATGCAATGATCACGTAGCTACCATGTACTGATCACGTGACTGATCATGCACTGATCACGTGGCTGATCATGCACTGATCACGTGGCTGATCATGCACTGATCACGTGGCTGATCATGCACTGATCACGTGACTGATCATGCACTGATCACGTGACTGATCATGCACTGATCACGTGGCTATCATGCACTGATCACGTGGCTGACATGCACTGATCACGTGCCTGATCATGCACTGATCACGTGACTGATCATGCACTGATCACGTGTCTGATCATGCACTGATCACGTGGCTATCATGCACTGATCACGTGGCTGATCATGCCATGATCACGCAGCTACCATGTACTGGTCACATGACTGATCATGCACTGATCACGTGACTGATCATGCACTGATCACGTGGCTATCATGCACTACTCACGTGGCTGATCATGCAATGATCATGTAGCTACCATGTACAGGTCACGTGAATGATCATACACCCATCAGGTGACTGATCATGCACTGATCACGTGGCTATCATGCACTGATCACGAGACTGATCATGCACTGATCACGTCTATATCATGCACTGATCACATGACTGCCCATGCACTGATCACGTGGATGATCATACACTAATCATGTGACAGATCATGCACTGATCACGTGGCTGATCATGCACTGATACCGTGACTGAGCATGGACTGATCACATGACTATCATGTAGTGATCACGTGACTTAATGGCGCTGATCATGTGACTGATCATGCGCTGATCATGTTTGCTATCATACACTGATCATGTGCCTCTGGAGGCAATAAACAAAGAGCTGAGTAGGCACGAATCAAACAGTCAGCAGGCAATAATCATGGAACTCAGGTGTGAGGAATCATGCTGCTCAGCTGGCAATAATCAAGCAGCTGAGCAGGCAGGAATTACGCAGCACAGCTGGCAATTGTCAAGCAGATGACAGGCAGGAATCGTGCAGCTCAGCTGGCAATTGTCAAGCAGATGAGCAGACAGTAATCACGCAGCTCAGCAGGCCCAGATCACGTGACTGAGCATGCACTGTTCACGTGGCTGATCATACACTGATCACGTGATGATCATGCACTGATCACTTGGATATCATGCACTGATCACGTGGCTGATCATACACTGTTCACGTGTCTGACCATGCACTGATCACGTGGCTGATCATACACTGCTCACGTAACTGATCATGCACTGATCACGTGGCTATCATGCACTGATCACGTGGCTGAACATGCACTGTTCACGTGGCTGATCACACACCTGTCACGTGACATATCATGCACTGATCACGTGGCACTCATGCACTGATCACGTGGCTGATCATACTCTGCTCACGTAACTCATGCACACATCACGTGGCTATCATGCACTGCTCACGTGGCTGTCATGGAATGATCACGTAGCTACCATATACTGGTCACGTGACTGATCATGCACTGATCACGTAAATGATCATGCACTGTTCACGTGACTGATCATGTACTGATCACGTGACTGATCATGCACTGATCACGTGGCTATCATGCTCTGCTCACGTGGCTGATCATGCAACGATCACGTAGCAACCATGTACTGGTCACGTGACTGATCATGCACTGATCACGTAATTGATCATGCACTGATCACGTGGCTCATCATGCACTGATCACGTGGCTGATCACACATGTATCACGTGACTGATCATGCACTGATCACGTGGCTCTCATGCACTGATCACGTGGCTGTCATGCACTGATCACGTGGATATCATGCACTGATCACGTGGCTGATCACACACGTATCACATGACTGATCATGCACTGATCACGTGGCTATCATGCACTGATCACGTGGCTATCATGCACTGATCACGTGGCTGATCATGCACTGATCACGTAGCTACCATGTACTGATCACGTGACTGATCATGCACTGATCACGTGATTGATCATGCACTGATCACGTGGCTGATCATGCACTGATCACGTGGCTGATCATACACTGATCACGTAACTGATCATGCACTGATCACGTGACTGATCATGCACTGATCACGTGGCTATCATGCACTGATCACGTGGCTGATCATGCACTGATCACGTGACTGATCATGCACTGATCACGTGGCTGATCATGCACTGATCACGTGACTGATCATGCACTGATCACGTGGCTGATCATGCACTGATCACGTGGCTATCATGCA
This sequence comes from Bos javanicus, assembly GCF_032452875.1. Taxonomy (NCBI): domain Eukaryota; kingdom Metazoa; phylum Chordata; class Mammalia; order Artiodactyla; family Bovidae; genus Bos; species Bos javanicus. The sequence goes on along the minus strand of NW_026894376.1, from coordinate 95,076 downwards.
CTGATCACGTGGCTGATCATGCACTGATCACGTGGCTATCATGCACTGGTCACGTGACTGATCATGCACTGATCACGTGATTGATCATGCACTGATCACGTGGCTATCATGCACTGATCACGTGGCTGATCATACATGATCACGTGACTGATCATGCACTGATCACGTGGCTATCATGCACTGATCACGTGGCTGATCATGCACTGATCACGTGGCTATCATGCACTGATCACGTGGCTGATCACACGTATCACGTGACTGATCATGCACTGATCACGTGGCTGATCATGCACTGATCACGTGGCTATCATGCACTGATCACGTGGCTGATCATGCAATGATCACGTGGCTATCATGCACTGATCACGTGACTGATCATGCACTGATCACGTGACTGATCATGCACTGATCACGTGGCTGATCATGCACTGATCACGTGGCTGATCATGCACTGATCACGGACTGATCATGCACTGATCACGTGACTGATCATGCACTGATCACGTGGCTATCATGCACTGATCACGTGGCTGATCATGCACTGATCACGTGGCTGATCATGCACTGATCACGTGACTGATCATGCACTGATCGTGACTGATCATGCACTGATCACGTGGCTATCATGCACTGATCACGTGGCTGATCATGCATGATCACGCAGCTACCATGTACTGGTCACATGACTGATCATGCACTGATCACGTGACTGATCATGCAGTGATCACGTGGCTATCATGCACTACTCACGTGGCTGATCATGCAATGATCATGTAGCTACCATGTACAGGTCACGTGAATGATCATACACCCATCAGGTGACTGATCATGCACTGATCACGTGGCTATCATGCACTGATCACGACTGATCATGCACTGATCACGTCTATATCATGCACTGATCACATGACTGCCCATGCACTGATCACGTGGATGATCATACACTAATCATGTGACAGATCATGCACTGATCACGTGGCTGATCATGCACTGATACCGTGACTGAGCATGGACTGATCACATGACTATCATGTAGTGATCACGTGACTTAATGGCGCTGATCATGTGACTGATCATGCGCTGATCATGTTTGCTATCATACACTGATCATGTGCCTCTGGAGGCAATAAACAAAGAGCTGAGTAGGCACGAATCAAACAGTCAGCAGGCAATAATCATGGAACTCAGGTGTGAGGAATCATGCTGCTCAGCTGGCAATAATCAAGCAGCTGAGCAGGCAGGAATTACGCAGCACAGCTGGCAATTGTCAAGCAGATGACAGGCAGGAATCGTGCAGCTCAGCTGGCAATTGTCAAGCAGATGAGCAGACAGTAATCACGCAGCTCAGCAGGCCCAGATCACGTGACTGAGCATGCACTGTTCACGTGGCTGATCATACACTGATCACGTGATGATCATGCACTGATCACTTGGATATCATGCACTGATCACGTGGCTGATCATACACTGTTCACGTGTCTGACCATGCACTGATCACGTGGCTGATCATGCACTGCTCACGTAACTGATCATGCACTGATCACGTGGCTATCATGCACTGATCACGTGGCTGAACATGCACTGTTCACGTGGCTGATCACACACCTGTCACGTGACATATCATGCACTGATCACGTGGCACTCATGCACTGATCACGTGGCTGATCATACTCTGCTCACGTGTCATGCACACATCACGTGGCTATCATGCACTGCTCACGTGGCTCGTCATGGAATGATCACGTAGCTACCATATACTGGTCACGTGACTGATCATGCACTGATCACGTAAATGATCATGCACTGTTCACGTGACTGATCATGCACTGATCACGTGACTGATCATGCACTGATCACGTGGCTATCATGCACTGCTCACGTGGCTGATCATGCAACGATCACGTAGCAACCATGTACTGGTCACGTGACTGATCATGCACTGATCACGTAATTGATCATGCACTGATCACGTGGCTCATCATGCACTGATCACGTGGCTGATCACACATGTATCACGTGACTGATCATGCACTGATCACGTGGCTATCATGCACTGATCACGTGGCTGATCATGCACTGATCACGTGGATATCATGCACTGATCACGTGGCTGATCACACTGATCACGTGACTGATCATGCACTGATCACGTGGCTGATCATGCACTGATCACGTGGCTATCATGCACTGATCACGTGGCTGATCATGCACTGATCACGTGCTACCATGTACTGATCACGTGACTGATCATGCACTGATCACACGTGACTGATCATGCACTGATCACGTGGCTGATCATGCACTGATCACGTGGCTATCATGCACTACTCACGTGGCTGATCATGATCATGTAGCTACCATGTACAGGTCACGTGAATGATCATACACCCATCAGGTGACTGATCATGCACTGATCACGTGGCTATCATGCACTGATCACGAGACTGATCATGCACTGATCACGTCTATATCATGCACTGATCACATGACTGCCCATGCACTGATCACGTGGATGATCATACACTAATCATGTGACAGATCATGCACTGATCACGTGGCTGATCATGCACTGATACCGTGACTGAGCATGGACTGATCACATGACTATCATGTAGTGATCACGTGACTTAATGGCGCTGATCATGTGACTGATCATGCGCTGATCATGTTTGCTATCATACACTGATCATGTGCCTCTGGAGGCAATAAACAAAGAGCTGAGTAGGCACGAATCAAACAGTCAGCAGGCAATAATCATGGAACTCAGCTGTGAGGAATCATGCTGCTCAGCTGGCAATAATCAAGCAGCTGAGCAGGCAGGAATTACGCAGCACAGCTGGCAATTGTCAAGCAGATGACAGGCAGGAATCGTGCAGCTCAGCTGGCAATTGTCAAGCAGATGAGCAGACAGTAATCACGCAGCTCAGCAGGCCCAGATCACGTGACTGAGCATGCACTGATCACGTGATGATCATGCACTGATCACTTGGATATCATGCACTGATCACGTGGCTGATCATACACTGTTCACGTGTCTGACCATGCACTGATCACGTGGCTGATCATACACTGCTCACGTAACTGATCATGCACTGATCACGTGGCTATCATGCACTGATCACGTGGCTGAACATGCACTGTTCACGTGGCTGATCACACACCTGTCACGTGACATATCATGCACTGATCACGTGGCACTCATGCACTGATCACGTGGCTGATCATACTCTGCTCACGTAACTCATGCACACATCACGTGGCTATCATGCACTGCTCACGTGGCTCGTCATGGAATGATCACGTAGCTACCATATACTGGTCACGTGACTGATCATGCACAGATCACGTAAATGATCATGCACTGTTCACGTGACTGATCATGTACTGATCACGTGACTGATCATGCACTGATCACGTGGCTATCATGCTCTGCTCACGTGGCTGATCATGCAACGATCACGTAGCAACCATGTACTGGTCACGTGACTGATCATGCACTGATCACGTAATTGATCCTGCACTGATCACGTGGCTCATCATGCACTGATCACGTGGCTGATCACACATGTATCACGTGACTGATCATGCACTGATCACGTGGCTCTCATGCACTGATCACGTGGCTGTCATGCACTGATCACGTGGATATCATGCACTGATCACGTGGCTGATCACACACGTATCACATGACTGATCATGCACTGATCACGTGGCTATCATGCACTGATCACGTGGCTATCATGCACTGATCACGTGGCTGATCATGCAATGATCACGTAGCTACCATGTACTGATCACGTGACTGATCATGCACTGATCACGTAATTGATCATGCACTGATCACGTGGCTGATCATGCACTGATCACGTGGCTGATCATGCACTGATCACGTGACTGATCATGCACTGATCACGTGACTGATCATGCACTGATCACGTGGCTATCATGCACTGATCACGTGGCTGATCATGCACTGATCACGTGCCTGATCATGCACTGATCACGTGACTGATCATGCACTGATCACGTGTCTGATCATGCACTGATCACGTGGCTATCATGCACTGATCACGTGGCTGATCATGCCATGATCACGCAGCTACCATGTACTGGTCACATGACTGATCATGCACTGATCACGTGACTGATCATGCAGTGATCACGTGGCTATCATGCACTACTCACGTGGCTGATCATGCAATGATCATGTAGCTACCATGTACAGGTCACGTGAATGATCATACACCCATCAGGTGACTGATCATGCACTGATCACGTGGCTATCATGCACTGATCACGAGACTGATCATGCACTGATCACGTCTATATCATGCACTGATCACATGACTGCCCATGCACTGATCACGTGGATGATCATACACTAATCTTGTGACAGATCATGCACTGATCACGTGGCTGATCATGCACTGATACCGTGACTGAGCATGGACTGATCACATGACTATCATGTAGTGATCACGTGACTTAATGGCGCTGATCATGTGACTGATCATGCGCTGATCATGTTTGCTATCATACACTGATCATGTGCCTCTGGAGGCAATAAACAAAGAGCTGAGTAGGCACGAATCAAACAGTCAGCAGGCAATAATCATGGAACTCAGGTGTGAGGAATCATGCTGCTCAGCTGGCAATAATCAAGCAGCTGAGCAGGCAGGAATTACGCAGCACAGCTGGCAATTGTCAAGCAGATGACAGGCAGGAATCGTGCAGCTCAGCTGGCAATTGTCAAGCAGATGAGCAGACAGTAATCACGCAGCTCAGCAGGCCCAGATCACGTGACTGAGCATGCACTGTTCACGTGGCTGATCATACACTGATCACGTGATGATCATGCACTGATCACTTGGATATCATGCACTGATCACGTGGCTGATCATACACTGTTCACGTGTCTGACCATGCACTGATCACGTGGCTGATCATACACTGCTCACGTAACTGATCATGCACTGATCACGTGGCTATCATGCACTGATCACGTGGCTGAACATGCACTGTTCACGTGGCTGATCACACACCTGTCACGTGACATATCATGCACTGATCACGTGGCACTCATGCACTGATCACGTGGCTGATCATACTCTGCTCACGTAACTCATGCACACATCACGTGGCTATCATGCACTGCTCACGTGGCTCGTCATGGAATGATCACGTAGCTACCATATACTGGTCACGTGACTGATCATGCACTGATCACGTAAATGATCATGCACTGTTCACGTGACTGATCATGTACTGATCACGTGACTGATCATGCACTGATCACGTGGCTATCATGCTCTGCTCACGTGGCTGATCATGCACGATCACGTAGCAACCATGTACTGGTCACGTGACTGATCATGCACTGATCACGTAATTGATCATGCACTGATCACGTGGCTCATCATGCACTGATCACGTGGCTGATCACACATGATCACGTGACTGATCATGCACTGATCACGTGGCTCTCATGCACTGATCACGTGGCTGATCATGCACTGATCACGTGGATATCATGCACTGATCACGTGGCTGATCACACACGTATCACATGACTGATCATGCACTGATCACGTGGCTATCATGCACTGATCACGTGGCTGATCATGCACTGATCACGTGGCTATCATGCACTGATCACGTGGCTGATCATGCACTGATCACGTGACTGATCATGCACTGATCACGTGGCTGATCATGCACTGATCACGTGGCTATCATGCACTGATCACGTGGCTGATCATGCACTGATCACGTGCTATCATGCACTGATCACGTGACTGATCATGCACTGATCACGTGGCTGATCATGCACTGATCACGTGGCTGATCATGCACTGATCACGTGGCTGATCATGCACTGATCACGTGACTGATCATGCACTGATCACGTGACTGATCATGCACTGATCACGTGGCTGATCATGCACTGATCACGTGGCTGATCATGCACTGATCACGTGGCTGATCATGCACTGATCACGTGGCTATCATGCACTGATCACGTGGCTGATCATGCACTGATCACGTGGCAACCATGCACTGATCACGTGACTGATCATGCACTGATCACGTGGTGATCATGCACTGATCACGTGGCTGATCATGCACTGATCACGTGGCTGATCATGCACTGATCACGTGACTGATCATGCACTGATCACGTGGCTATCATGCACTGATCACGTGGCTGATCATGCACTGATCACGTGGCTATCATGCACTGATCACGTGGCTGATCACACTGATCACGTGACTGATCATGCACTGATCACGTGGCTATCATGCACTGATCACGTGGCTATCATGCACTGATCACGTGGCTGATCATGCACTGATCACGTGGCTACCATGCACTGATCACGTGACTGATCATGCACTGATCACGTAATTGATCATGCACTGATCACGTGGCTGATCATGCACTGATCACGTGGCTGATCATGCACTGATCACGTGACTGATCATGCACTGATCACGTGACTGATCATGCACTGATCACGTGGCTATCATGCACTGATCACGTGGCTGATCATGCACTGATCACGTGGCTGATCATGCACTGATCACGTGACTGATCATGCACTGATCACGTGACTGATCATGCACTGATCACGTGGCTATCATGCACTGCTCACGTGGCTGATCATGCATGATCACGCAGCTACCATGTACTGGTCACATGACTGATCATGCACTGATCACGTGACTGATCATGCAGTGATCACGTGGCTATCATGCACTACTCACGTGGCTGATCATGCAATGATCATGTAGCTACCATGTACAGGTCACGTGAATGATCATACACCCATCAGGTGACTGATCATGCACTGATCACGTGGCTATCATGCACTGATCACGAGACTGATCATGCACTGATCACGTCTATATCATGCACTGATCACATGACTGCCCATGCACTGATCACGTGGATGATCATACACTAATCATGTGACAGATCATGCACTGATCACGTGGCTGATCATGCACTGATACCGTGACTGAGCATGGACTGATCACATGACTATCATGTAGTGATCACGTGACTTAATGGCGCTGATCATGTGACTGATCATGCGCTGATCATGTTTGCTATCATACACTGATCATGTGCCTCTGGAGGCAATAAACAAAGAGCTGAGTAGGCACGAATCAAACAGTCAGCAGGCAATAATCATGGAACTCAGGTGTGAGGAATCATGCTGCTCAGCTGGCAATAATCAAGCAGCTGAGCAGGCAGGAATTACGCAGCACAGCTGGCAATTGTCAAGCAGATGACAGGCAGGAATCGTGCAGCTCAGCTGGCAATTGTCAAGCAGATGAGCAGACAGTAATCACGCAGCTCAGCAGGCCCAGATCACGTGACTGAGCATGCACTGATCACGTGATGATCATGCACTGATCACTTGGATATCATGCACTGATCACGTGGCTGATCATACACTGTTCACGTGTCTGACCATGCACTGATCACGTGGCTGATCATACACTGCTCACGTAACTGATCATGCACTGATCACGTGGCTATCATGCACTGATCACGTGGCTGAACATGCACTGTTCACGTGGCTGATCACACACCTGTCACGTGACATATCATGCACTGATCACGTGGCACTCATGCACTGATCACGTGGCTGATCATACTCTGCTCACGTAACTCATGCACACATCACGTGGCTATCATGCACTGCTCACGTGGCTCGTCATGGAATGATCACGTAGCTACCATATACTGGTCACGTGACTGATCATGCACTGATCACGTAAATGATCATGCACTGTTCACGTGACTGATCATGTACTGATCACGTGACTGATCATGCACTGATCACGTGGCTATCATGCACTGCTCACGTGGCTGATCATGCAACGATCACGTAGCAACCATGTACTGGTCACGTGACTGATCATGCACTGATCACGTAATTGATCCTGCACTGATCACGTGGCTCATCATGCACTGATCACGTGGCTGATCACACATGTATCACGTGACTGATCATGCACTGATCCGTGGCTCTCATGCACTGATCACGTGGCTGTCATGCACTGATCACGTGGATATCATGCACTGATCACGTGGCTGATCACACACTATCACATGACTGATCATGCACTGATCACGTGGCTATCATGCACTGATCACGTGGCTATCATGCACTGATCACGTGGCTGATCATGCAATGATCACGTAGCTACCATGTACTGGTCACGTGACTGATCATGCACTGATCACGTGATTGATCATGCACTGATCACGTGGCTGATCATGCACTGATCACGTGGCTGATCATGCACTGATCACGTGACTGATCATGCACTGATCACGTGACTGATCATGCACTGATCACGTGGCTATCATGCACTGATCACGTGGCTGATCATGCACTGATCACGTGACTGATCATGCACTGATCACGTGGCTGATCATGCACTGATCACGTGACTGATCATGCACTGATCACGTGGCTGATCATGCACTGATCACGTGACTGATCATGCACTGATCACGTGGCTATCATGCACTGATCACGTGGCTGACATGCACTGATCACGTGACTGATCATGCACTGATCACGTGACTGATCATGCACTGATCACGTGTCTGATCATGCACTGATCACGTGGCTATCATGCACTCACGTGGCTGATCATGCATGATCACGCAGCTACCATGTACTGGTCACATGACTGATCATGCACTGATCACGTGACTGATCATGCAGTGATCACGTGGCTATCATGAACTACTCACGTGGCTGATCATGCAATGATCACGTAGCTACCATGTACAGGTCACGTGAATGATCATACACCCATCAGGTGACTGATCATGCACTGATCACGTGGCTATCATGCACTGATCACGAGACTGATCATGCACTGATCACGTCTATATCATGCACTGATCACATGACTGCCCATGCACTGATCACGTGGATGATCATACACTAATCATGTGACAGATCATGCACTGATCACGTGGCTGATCATGCACTGATACCGTGACTGAGCATGGACTGATCACATGACTATCATGTAGTGATCACGTGACTTAATGGCACTGATCATGTGACTGATCATGCGCTGATCATGTTTGCTATCATACACTGATCATGTGCCTCTGGAGGCAATAAACAAAGAGCTGAGTAGGCACGAATCAAACAGTCAGCAGGCAATAATCATGGAACTCAGGTGTGAGGAATCATGCTGCTCAGCTGGCAATAATCAAGCAGCTGAGCAGGCAGGAATTATGCAGCACAGCTGGCAATTGTCAAGCAGATGACAGGCAGGAATCGTGCAGCTCAGCTGGCAATTGTCAAGCAGATGAGCAGACAGTAATCACGCAGCTCAGCAGGCCCAGATCACGTGACTGAGCATGCACTGATCACGTGATGATCATGCACTGATCACTTGGATATCATGCACTGATCACGTGGCTGATCATACACTGTTCACGTGTCTGACCATGCACTGATCACGTGGCTGATCATACACTGCTCACGTAACTGATCATGCACTGATCACGTGGCTATCATGCACTGATCACGTGGCTGAACATGCACTGTTCACGTGGCTGATCACACACCTGTCACGTGACATATCATGCACTGATCACGTGGCACTCATGCACTGATCACGTGGCTGATCATACTCTGCTCACGTAACTCATGCACACATCACGTGGCTATCATGCACTGCTCACGTGGCTCGTCATGGAATGATCACGTAGCAACCATATACTGGTCACGTGACTGATCATGCAAAGATCACGTAAATGATCATGCACTGTTCACGTGACTGATCATGTACTGATCACGTGACTGATCATGCACTGATCACGTGGCTATCATGCACTGCTCACGTGGCTGATCATGCAACGATCACGTAGCAACCATGTACTGGTCACGTGACTGATCATGCACTGATCACGTAATTGATCATGCACTGATCACGTGGCTCATCATGCACTGATCACGTGGCTGATCACACATGTATCACGTGACTGATCATGCACTGATCACGTGGCTCTCATGCACTGATCACGTGGCTGTCATGCACTGATCACGTGGATATCATGCACTGATCACGTGGCTGATCACACACTATCACATGACTGATCATGCACTGATCACGTGGCTATCATGCACTGATCACGTGGCTATCATGCACTGATCACGTGGCTGATCATGCAATGATCACGTAGCTACATGTACTGATCACGTGACTGATCATGCACTGATCACGTAATTGATCATGCACTGATCATGTGGCTGATCATGCACTGATCACGTGGCTGATCATACACTGATCACGTGACTGATCATGCACTGATCACGTGACTGATCATGCACTGATCACGTGGCTATCATGCACTGATCACGTGGCTGACATACACTGATCACGTGCCTGATCATGCACTGATCACGTGGCTGATCATGCACTGATCACGTGACTGATCATGCACTGATCACGTGGCTGATCATGCACTGATCACGTGACTGATCATGCACTGATCACGTGTCTGATCATGCACTGATCACGTGGCTATCATGCACTGCTCACGTGGCTGATCATGCCATGATCACGCAGCTACCATGTACTGGTCACATGACTGATCATGCACTGATCACGTGACTGATCATGCAGTGATCACGTGGCTATCATGCACTACTCACGTGGCTGATCATGCAATGATCATGTAGCTACCATGTACAGGTCACGTGAATGATCATACACCCATCAGGTGACTGATCATGCACTGATCACGTGGCTATCATGCACTGATCACGAGACTGATCATGCACTGATCACGTCTATATCATGCACTGATCACATGACTGCCCATGCACTGATCACGTGGATGATCATACACTAATCTTGTGACAGATCATGCACTGATCACGTGGCTGATCATGCACTGATACCGTGACTGAGCATGGACTGATCACATGACTATCATGTAGTGATCACGTGACTTAATGGCGCTGATCATGTGACTGATCATGCGCTGATCATGTTTGCTATCATACACTGATCATGTGCCTCTGGAGGCAATAAACAAAGAGCTGAGTAGGCACGAATCAAACAGTCAGCAGGCAATAATCATGGAACTCAGGTGTGAGGAATCATGCTGCTCAGCTGGCAATAATCAAGCAGCTGAGCAGGCAGGAATTACGCAGCACAGCTGGCAATTGTCAAGCAGATGACAGGCAGGAATCGTGCAGCTCAGCTGGCAATTGTCAAGCAGATGAGCAGACAGTAATCACGCAGCTCAGCAGGCCCAGATCACGTGACTGAGCATGCACTGTTCACGTGGCTGATCATACACTGATCACGTGATGATCATGCACTGATCACTTGGATATCATGCACTGATCACGTGGCTGATCATACACTGTTCACGTGTCTGACCATGCACTGATCACGTGGCTGATCATACACTGCTCACGTAACTGATCATGCACTGATCACGTGGCTATCATGCACTGATCACGTGGCTGAACATGCACTGTTCACGTGGCTGATCACACACCTGTCACGTGACATATCATGCACTGATCACGTGGCACTCATGCACTGATCACGTGGCTGATCATACTCTGCTCACGTAACTCATGCACACATCACGTGGCTATCATGCACTGCTCACGTGGCTCGTCATGGAATGATCACGTAGCAACCATATACTGGTCACGTGACTGATCATGCAAAGATCACGTAAATGATCATGCACTGTTCACGTGACTGATCATGTACTGATCACGTGACTGATCATGCACTGATCACGTGGCTATCATGCTCTGCTCACGTGGCTGATCATGCAACGATCACGTAGCAACCATGTACTGGTCACGTGACTGATCATGCACTGATCACGTAATTGATCCTGCACTGATCACGTGGCTCATCATGCACTGATCACGTGGCTGATCACACATGTATCACGTGACTGATCATGCACTGATCACGTGGCTCTCATGCACTGATCACGTGGCTGTCATGCACTGATCACGTGGATATCATGCACTGATCACGTGGCTGATGCACGTATCACATGACTGATCATGCACTGATCACGTGGCTATCATGCACTGATCACGTGGCTATCATGCACTGATCACGTGGCTGATCATGCAATGATCACGTAGCTACCATGTACTGGTCACGTGACTGATCATGCACTGATCACGTAATTGATCATGCACTGATCATGTGGCTGATCATGCACTGATCACGTGGCTGATCATACACTGATCACATAACTGATCATGCACTGATCACGTGACTGATCATGCACTGATCACGTGGCTATCATGCACTGATCACTTGGCTGGACATACACTGATCACGTGCCTGGTCATGCACTGATCACGTGGCTGATCATGCACTGATCACGTGACTGATCATGCACTGATCTCGTGTCTGATCATGCACTGATCACGTGGCTATCATGCACTGCTCACGTGGCTGATCATGCCATGATCACGCAGCTACCATGTACTGGTCACATGACTGATCATGCACTGATCACGTGACTGATCATGCAGTGATCACGTGGCTATCATGAACTACTCACGTGGCTGATCATGCAATGATCATGTAGCTACCATGTACAGGTCACGTGAATGATCATACACCCATCAGGTGACTGATCATGCACTGATCACGTGGCTATCATGCACTGATCACGAGACTGATCATGCACTGATCACGTCTATATCATGCACTGATCACATGACTGCCCATGCACTGATCACGTGGATGATCATACACTAATCTTGTGACAGATCATGCACTGATCACGTGGCTGATCATGCACTGATACCGTGACTGAGCATGGACTGATCACATGACTATCATGTAGTGATCACGTGACTTAATGGCGCTGATCATGTGACTGATCATGCGCTGATCATGTTTGCTATCATACACTGATCATGTGCCTCTGGAGGCAATAAACAAAGAGCTGAGTAGGCACGAATCAAACAGTCAGCAGGCAATAATCATGGAACTCAGGTGTGAGGAATCATGCTGCTCAGCTGGCAATAATCAAGCAGCTGAGCAGGCAGGAATTACGCAGCACAGCTGGCAATTGTCAAGCAGATGACAGGCAGGAATCGTGCAGCTCAGCTGGCAATTGTCAAGCAGATGAGCAGACAGTAATCACGCAGCTCAGCAGGCCCAGATCACGTGACTGAGCATGCACTGTTCACGTGGCTGATCATACACTGATCACGTGATGATCATGCACTGATCACTTGGATATCATGCACTGATCACGTGGCTGATCATACACTGTTCACGTGTCTGACCATGCACTGATCACGTGGCTGATCATGCACTGCTCACGTAACTGATCATGCACTGATCACGTGGCTATCATGCACTGATCACGTGGCTGAACATGCACTGTTCACGTGGCTGATCACACACCTGTCACGTGACATATCATGCACTGATCACGTGGCACTCATGCACTGATCACGTGGCTGATCATACTCTGCTCACGTAACTCATGCACACATCACGTGGCTATCATGCACTGCTCACGTGGCTCGTCATGGAATGATCACGTAGCAACCATATACTGGTCACGTGACTGATCATGCAAAGATCACGTAAATGATCATGCACTGTTCACGTGACTGATCATGTACTGATCACGTGACTGATCATGCACTGATCACGTGGCTATCATGCTCTGCTCACGTGGCTGATCATGCAACGATCACGTAGCAACCATGTACTGGTCACGTGACTGATCATGCACTGATCACGTAATTGATCCTGCACTGATCACGTGGCTCATCATGCACTGATCACGTGGCTGATCACACATGTATCACGTGACTGATCATGCACTGATCACGTGGCTCTCATGCACTGATCACGTGGCTGTCATGCACTGATCACGTGGATATCATGCACTGATCACGTGGCTGATCACACACGTATCACATGACTGATCATGCACTGATCACGTGGCTATCATGCACTGATCACGTGGCTATCATGCACTGATCACGTGGCTGATCATGCAATGATCACGTAGCTACCATGTACTGGTCACGTGACTGATCATGCACTGATCACGTAATTGATCATGCACTGATCATGTGGCTGATCATGCACTGATCACGTGGCTGATCATACACTGATCACATAACTGATCATGCACTGATCACGTGACTGATCATGCACTGATCACGTGGCTATCATGCACTGATCACTTGGCTGGACATACACTGATCACGTGCCTGGTCATGCACTGATCACGTGACTGATCATGCACTGATCACGTGTCTGATCATGCACTGATCACGTGGCTATCATGCACTGCTCACGTGGCTGATCATGCCATGATCACGCAGCTACCATGTACTGGTCACATGACTGATCATGCACTGATCACGTGACTGATCATGCAGTGATCACGTGGCTATCATGAACTACTCACGTGGCTGATCATGCAATGATCATGTAGCTACCATGTACAGGTCACGTGAATGATCATACACCCATCAGGTGACTGATCATGCACTGATCACGTGGCTATCATGCACTGATCACGAGACTGATCATGCACTGATCACGTCTATATCATGCACTGATCACATGACTGCCCATGCACTGATCACGTGGATGATCATACACTAATCTTGTGACAGATCATGCACTGATCACGTGGCTGATCATGCACTGATACCGTGACTGAGCATGGACTGATCACATGACTATCATGTAGTGATCACGTGACTTAATGGCACTGATCATGTGACTGATCATGCGCTGATCATGTTTGCTATCATACACTGATCATGTGCCTCTGGAGGCAATAAACAAAGAGCTGAGTAGGCACGAATCAAACAGTCAGCAGGCAATAATCATGGAACTCAGGTGTGAGGAATCATGCTGCTCAGCTGGCAATAATCAAGCAGCTGAGCAGGCAGGAATTACGCAGCACAGCTGGCAATTGTCAAGCAGATGACAGGCAGGAATCGTGCAGCTCAGCTGGCAATTGTCAAGCAGATGAGCAGACAGTAATCACGCAGCTCAGCAGGCCCAGATCACGTGACTGAGCATGCACTGATCACGTGATGATCATGCACTGATCACTTGGATATCATGCACTGATCACGTGGCTGATCATACACTGTTCACGTGTCTGACCATGCACTGATCACGTGGCTGATCATGCACTGCTCACGTAACTGATCATGCACTGATCACGTGGCTATCATGCACTGATCACGTGGCTGAACATGCACTGTTCACGTGGCTGATCACACACCTGTCACGTGACATATCATGCACTGATCACGTGGCACTCATGCACTGATCACGTGGCTGATCATACTCTGCTCACGTAACTCATGCACACATCACGTGGCTATCATGCACTGCTCACGTGGCTCGTCATGGAATGATCACGTAGCAACCATATACTGGTCACGTGACTGATCATGCAAAGATCACGTAAATGATCATGCACTGTTCACGTGACTGATCATGTACTGATCACGTGACTGATCATGCACTGATCACGTGGCTATCATGCTCTGCTCACGTGGCTGATCATGCAACGATCACGTAGCAACCATGTACTGGTCACGTGACTGATCATGCACTGATCACGTAATTGATCATGCACTGATCACGTGGCTCATCATGCACTGATCACGTGGCTGATCACACATGTATCACGTGACTGATCATGCACTGATCACGTGGCTCTCATGCACTGATCACGTGGCTGTCATGCACTGATCACGTGGATATCATGCACTGATCACGTGGCTGATCACACACTATCACATGACTGATCATGCACTGATCACGTGGCTATCATGCACTGATCACGTGGCTATCATGCACTGATCACGTGGCTGATCATGCAATGATCACGTAGCTACCATGTACTGGTCACGTGACTGATCATGCACTGATCACGTAATTGATCATGCACTGATCATGTGGCTGATCATGCACTGATCACGTGGCTGATCATGCACTGATCACGTGACTGATCATGCACTGATCACGTGACTGATCATGCACTGATCACGTGGCTATCATGCACTGATCACGTGGCTGACATGACTGATCACGTGCCTGATCATGCACTGATCACGTGGCTGATCATGCACTGATCACGTGACTGATCATGCACTGATCACGTGGCTGATCATGCACTGATCACGTGACTGATCATGCACTGATCACGTGGCTATCATGCACTGATCACGTGGCTGACATGCTGATCACGTGGCTGATCATGCACTGATCACGTGACTGATCATGCACTGATCACGTGTCTGATCATGCACTGATCACGTGGCTATCATGCACTGCTCACGTGGCTGATCATGCATGATCACGCAGCTACCATGTACTGGTCACATGACTGATCATGCACTGATCACGTGACTGATCATGCAGTGATCACGTGGCTATCATGCACTACTCACGTGGCTGATCATGCAATGATCACGTAGCTACCATGTACAGGTCACGTGAATGATCATACACCCATCAGGTGACTGATCATGCACTGATCACGTGGCTATCATGCACTGATCACGAGACTGATCATGCACTGTTCACGTCTATATCATGCACTGATCACATGACTGCCCATGCACTGATCACGTGGATGATCATACACTAATCTTGTGACAGATCATGCACTGATCACGTGGCTGATCATGCACTGATACCGTGACTGAGCATGGACTGATCACATGACTATCATGTAGTGATCACGTGACTTAATGGCACTGATCATGTGACTGATCATGCGCTGATCATGTTTGCTATCATACACTGATCATGTGCCTCTGGAGGCAATAAACAAAGAGCTGAGTAGGCACGAATCAAACAGTCAGCAGGCAATAATCATGGAACTCAGGTGTGAGGAATCATGCTGCTCAGCTGGCAATAATCAAGCAGCTGAACAGGCAGGAATTATGCAGCACAGCTGGCAATTGTCAAGCAGATGACAGGCAGGAATCGTGCAGCTCAGCTGGCAATTGTCAAGCAGATGAGCAGACAGTAATCACGCAGCTCAGCAGGCCCAGATCACGTGACTGAGCATGCACTGATCACGTGATGATCATGCACTGATCACTTGGATATCATGCACTGATCACGTGGCTGATCATACACTGTTCACGTGTCTGACCATGCACTGATCACGTGGCTGATCATGCACTGCTCACGTAACTGATCATGCACTGATCACGTGGCTATCATGCACTGATCACGTGGCTGAACATGCACTGTTCACGTGGCTGATCACACACCTGTCACGTGACATATCATGCACTGATCACGTGGCACTCATGCACTGATCACGTGGCTGATCATACTCTGCTCACGTAACTCATGCACACATCACGTGGCTATCATGCACTGCTCACGTGGCTCGTCATGGAATGATCACGTAGCAACCATATACTGGTAACGTGACTGATCATGCAAAGATCACGTAAATGATCATGCACTGTTCACGTGACTGATCATGTACTGATCACGTGACTGATCATGCACTGATCACGTGGCTATCATGCTCTGCTCACGTGGCTGATCATGCAACGATCACGTAGCAACCATGTACTGGTCACGTGACTGATCATGCACTGATCACGTAATTGATCCTGCACTGATCACGTGGCTCATCATGCACTGATCACGTGGCTGATCACACATGTATCACGTGACTGATCATGCACTGATCACGTGGCTCTCATGCACTGATCACGTGGCTGTCATGCACTGATCACGTGGATATCATGCACTGATCACGTGGCTGATCACACACGTATCACATGACTGATCATGCACTGATCACGTGGCTATCATGCACTGATCACGTGGCTATCATGCACTGATCACGTGGCTGATCATGCAATGATCACGTAGCTACCATGTACTGGTCACGTGACTGATCATGCACTGATCACGTAATTGATCATGCACTGATCATGTGGCTGATCATGCACTGATCACGTGGCTGATCATACACTGATCACATAACTGATCATGCACTGATCACGTGACTGATCATGCACTGATCACGTGGCTATCATGCACTGATCACTGGCTGACATACACTGATCACGTGCCTGATCATGCACTGATCACGTGGCTGATCATGCACTGATCACGTGACTGATCATGCACTGATCACGTGGCTGATCATGCACTGATCACGTGACTGATCATGCACTGATCACGTGTCTGATCATGCACTGATCACGTGGCTATCATGCACTGCTCACGTGGCTGATCATGCCATGATCACGCAGCTACCATGTACTGGTCACATGACTGATCATGCACTGATCACGTGACTGATCATGCAGTGATCACGTGGCTATCATGAACTACTCACGTGGCTGATCATGCAATGATCATGTAGCTACCATGTACAGGTCACGTGAATGATCATACACCCATCAGGTGACTGATCATGCACTGATCACGTGGCTATCATGCACTGATCACGAGACTGATCATGCACTGTTCACGTCTATATCATGCACTGATCACATGACTGCCCGTGCACTGATCACGTGGATGATCATACACTAATCTTGTGACAGATCATGCACTGATCACGTGGCTGATCATGCACTGATACCGTGACTGAGCATGGACTGATCACATGACTATCATGTAGTGATCACGTGACTTAATGGCGCTGATCATGTGACTGATCATGCGCTGATCATGTTTGCTATCATACACTGATCATGTGCCTCTGGAGGCAATAAACAAAGAGCTGAGTAGGCACGAATCAAACAGTCAGCAGGCAATAATCATGGAACTCAGGTGTGAGGAATCATGCTGCTCAGCTGGCAATAATCAAGCAGCTGAGCAGGCAGGAATTACGCAGCACAGCTGGCAATTGTCAAGCAGATGACAGGCAGGAATCGTGCAGCTCAGCTGGCAATTGTCAAGCAGATGAGCAGACAGTAATCACGCAGCTCAGCAGGCCCAGATCACGTGACTGAGCATGCACTGTTCACGTGGCTGATCATACACTGATCACGTGATGATCATGCACTGATCACTTGGATATCATGCACTGATCACGTGGCTGATCATACACTGTTCACGTGTCTGACCATGCACTGATCACGTGGCTGATCATACACTGCTCACGTAACTGATCATGCACTGATCACGTGGCTATCATGCACTGATCACGTGGCTGAACATGCACTGTTCACGTGGCTGATCACACACCTGTCACGTGACATATCATGCACTGATCACGTGGCACTCATGCACTGATCACGTGGCTGATCATACTCTGCTCACGTAACTCATGCACACATCACGTGGCTATCATGCACTGCTCACGTGGCTCGTCATGGAATGATCACGTAGCAACCATATACTGGTAACGTGACTGATCATGCAAAGATCACGTAAATGATCATGCACTGTTCACGTGACTGATCATGTACTGATCACGTGACTGATCATGCACTGACCACGTGGCTATCATGCTCTGCTCACGTGGCTGATCATGCAACGATCACGTAGCAACCATGTACTGGTCACGTGACTGATCATGCACTGATCACGTAATTGATCCTGCACTGATCACGTGGCTCATCATGCACTGATCACGTGGCTGATCACACATGTATCACGTGACTGATCATGCACTGATCACGTGGCTCTCATGCACTGATCACGTGGCTGTCATGCACTGATCACGTGGATATCATGCACTGATCACGTGGCTGATCACACACGTATCACATGACTGATCATGCACTGATCACGTGGCTATCATGCACTGATCACGTGGCTATCATGCACTGATCACGTGGCTGATCATGCAATGATCACGTAGCTACCATGTACTGGTCACGTGACTGATCATGCACTGATCACGTAATTGATCATGCACTGATCACGTGGCTGATCATGCACTGATCACGTGGCTGATCATGCACTGATCACATAACTGATCATGCACTGATCACGTGACTGATCATGCACTGATCACGTGGCTATCATGCACTGATCACGTGGCTGACATACACTGATCACGTGCCTGATCATGCACTGATCACGTGGCTGATCATGCACTGATCACGTGACTGATCATGCACTGATCACGTGGCTGATCATGCACTGATCACGTGACTGATCATGCACTGATCACGTGTCTGATCATGCACTGATCACGTGGC
The DNA here is from genome assembly GCF_032452875.1 of Bos javanicus. Taxonomy (NCBI): domain Eukaryota; kingdom Metazoa; phylum Chordata; class Mammalia; order Artiodactyla; family Bovidae; genus Bos; species Bos javanicus. The sequence goes on along the minus strand of NW_026894376.1, from coordinate 74,839 downwards.
TATCATGCACTGCTCACGTGGCTGATCATGCCATGATCACGCAGCTACCATGTACTGGTCACATGACTGATCATGCACTGATCACGTGACTGATCATGCAGTGATCACGTGGCTATCATGCACTACTCACGTGGCTGATCATGCAATGATCATGTAGCTACCATGTACAGGTCACGTGAATGATCATACACCCATCAGGTGACTGATCATGCACTGATCACGTGGCTATCATGCACTGATCACGAGACTGATCATGCACTGATCACGTCTATATCATGCACTGATCACATGACTGCCCATGCACTGATCACGTGGATGATCATACACTAATCTTGTGACAGATCATGCACTGATCACGTGGCTGATCATGCACTGATACCGTGACTGAGCATGGACTGATCACATGACTATCATGTAGTGATCACGTGACTTAATGGCGCTGATCATGTGACTGATCATGCGCTGATCATGTTTGCTATCATACACTGATCATGTGCCTCTGGAGGCAATAAACAAAGAGCTGAGTAGGCACGAATCAAACAGTCAGCAGGCAATAATCATGGAACTCAGGTGTGAGGAATCATGCTGCTCAGCTGGCAATAATCAAGCAGCTGAGCAGGCAGGAATTACGCAGCACAGCTGGCAATTGTCAAGCAGATGACAGGCAGGAATCGTGCAGCTCAGCTGGCAATTGTCAAGCAGATGAGCAGACAGTAATCACGCAGCTCAGCAGGCCCAGATCACGTGACTGAGCATGCACTGTTCACGTGGCTGATCATACACTGATCACGTGATGATCATGCACTGATCACTTGGATATCATGCACTGATCACGTGGCTGATCATACACTGTTCACGTGTCTGACCATGCACTGATCACGTGGCTGATCATACACTGCTCACGTAACTGATCATGCACTGATCACGTGGCTATCATGCACTGATCACGTGGCTGAACATGCACTGTTCACGTGGCTGATCACACACCTGTCACGTGACATATCATGCACTGATCACGTGGCACTCATGCACTGATCACGTGGCTGATCATACTCTGCTCACGTAACTCATGCACACATCACGTGGCTATCATGCACTGCTCACGTGGCTCGTCATGGAATGATCACGTAGCAACCATATACTGGTCACGTGACTGATCATGCAAAGATCACGTAAATGATCATGCACTGTTCACGTGACTGATCATGTACTGATCACGTGACTGATCATGCACTGATCACGTGGCTATCATGCTCTGCTCACGTGGCTGATCATGCAACGATCACGTAGCAACCATGTACTGGTCACGTGACTGATCATGCACTGATCACGTAATTGATCATGCACTGATCACGTGGCTCATCATGCACTGATCACGTGGCTGATCACACATGTATCACGTGACTGATCATGCACTGATCACGTGGCTCTCATGCACTGATCACGTGGCTGTCATGCACTGATCACGTGGATATCATGCACTGATCACGTGGCTGATCACACACTATCACATGACTGATCATGCACTGATCACGTGGCTATCATGCACTGATCACGTGGCTATCATGCACTGATCACGTGGCTGATCACACACTATCACATGACTGATCATGCACTGATCACGTGGCTATCATGCACTGATCACGTGGCTATCATGCACTGATCACGTGGCTGATCATGCAATGATCACGTAGCTACCATGTACTGGTCACGTGACTGATCATGCACTGATCACGTAATTGATCATGCACTGATCACGTGGCTGATCATGCACTGATCACGTGGCTGATCATGCACTGATCACATAACTGATCATGCACTGATCACGTGACTGATCATGCACTGATCACGTGGCTATCATGCACTGATCACTTGGCTGACATACACTGATCACGTGCCTGATCATGCACTGATCACGTGGCTGATCATGCACTGATCACGTGACTGATCATGCACTGATCACGTGTCTGATCATGCACTGATCACGTGGCTATCATGCACTGCTCACGTGGCTGATCATGCCATGATCACGCAGCTACCATGTACTGGTCACATGACTGATCATGCACTGATCACGTGACTGATCATGCAGTGATCACGTGGCTATCATGCACTACTCACGTGGCTGATCATGCAATGATCATGTAGCTACCATGTACAGGTCACGTGAATGATCATACACCCATCAGGTGACTGATCATGCACTGATCACGTGGCTATCATGCACTGATCACGAGACTGATCATGCACTGTTCACGTCTATATCATGCACTGATCACATGACTGCCCATGCACTGATCACGTGGATGATCATACACTAATCTTGTGACAGATCATGCACTGATCACGTGGCTGATCATGCACTGATACCGTGACTGAGCATGGACTGATCACATGACTATCATGTAGTGATCACGTGACTTAATGGCACTGATCATGTGACTGATCATGCGCTGATCATGTTTGCTATCATACACTGATCATGTGCCTCTGGAGGCAATAAACAAAGAGCTGAGTAGGCACGAATCAAACAGTCAGCAGGCAATAATCATGGAACTCAGGTGTGAGGAATCATGCTGCTCAGCTGGCAATAATCAAGCAGCTGAGCAGGCAGGAATTATGCAGCACAGCTGGCAATTGTCAAGCAGATGACAGGCAGGAATCGTGCAGCTCAGCTGGCAATTGTCAAGCAGATGAGCAGACAGTAATCACGCAGCTCAGCAGGCCCAGATCACGTGACTGAGCATGCACTGTTCACGTGGCTGATCATACACTGATCACGTGATGATCATGCACTGATCACTTGGATATCATGCACTGATCACGTGGCTGATCATACACTGTTCACGTGTCTGACCATGCACTGATCACGTGGCTGATCATGCACTGCTCACGTAACTGATCATGCACTGATCACGTGGCTATCATGCACTGATCACGTGGCTGAACATGCACTGTTCACGTGGCTGATCACACACCTGTCACGTGACATATCATGCACTGATCACGTGGCACTCATGCACTGATCACGTGGCTGATCATACTCTGCTCACGTAACTCATGCACACATCACGTGGCTATCATGCACTGCTCACGTGGCTCGTCATGGAATGATCACGTAGCAACCATATACTGGTCACGTGACTGATCATGCAAAGATCACGTAAATGATCATGCACTGTTCACGTGACTGATCATGTACTGATCACGTGACTGATCATGCACTGATCACGTGGCTATCATGCTCTGCTCACGTGGCTGATCATGCAACGATCACGTAGCAACCATGTACTGGTCACGTGACTGATCATGCACTGATCACGTAATTGATCCTGCACTGATCACGTGGCTCATCATGCACTGATCACGTGGCTGATCACACATGTATCACGTGACTGATCATGCACTGATCACGTGGCTCTCATGCACTGATCACGTGGCTGTCATGCACTGATCACGTGGATATCATGCACTGATCACGTGGCTGATCACACACGTATCACATGACTGATCATGCACTGATCACGTGGCTATCATGCACTGATCACGTGGCTATCATGCACTGATCACGTGGCTGATCAGGCAATGATCACGTAGCTACCATGTACTGGTCACGTGACTGATCATGCACTGATCACGTAATTGATCATGCACTGATCATGTGGCTGATCATGCACTGATCACGTGGCTGATCATACACTGATCACATAACTGATCATGCACTGATCACGTGACTGATCATGCACTGATCACGTGGCTATCATGCACTGATCACGTGGCTGACATGACTGATCACGTGCCTGATCATGCACTGATCACGTGACTGATCATGCACTGATCACGTGTCTGATCATGCACTGATCACGTGGCTATCATGCACTGCTCACGTGGCTGATCATGCCATGATCACGCAGCTACCATGTACTGGTCACATGACTGATCATGCACTGATCACGTGACTGATCATGCAGTGATCACGTGGCTATCATGCACTACTCACGTGGCTGATCATGCAATGATCATGTAGCTACCATGTACAGGTCACGTGAATGATCATACACCCATCAGGTGACTGATCATGCACTGATCACGTGGCTATCATGCACTGATCACGAGACTGATCATGCACTGTTCACGTCTATATCATGCACTGATCACATGACTGCCCATGCACTGATCACGTGGATGATCATACACTAATCTTGTGACAGATCATGCACTGATCACGTGGCTGATCATGCACTGATACCGTGACTGAGCATGGACTGATCACATGACTATCATGTAGTGATCACGTGACTTAATGGCACTGATCATGTGACTGATCATGCGCTGATCATGTTTGCTATCATACACTGATCATGTGCCTCTGGAGGCAATAAACAAAGAGCTGAGTAGGCACGAATCAAACAGTCAGCAGGCAATAATCATGGAACTCAGGTGTGAGGAATCATGCTGCTCAGCTGGCAATAATGAAGCAGATGAGCAGGCAGGAATTATGCAGCACAGCTGGCAATTGTCAAGCAGATGACAGGCAGGAATCGTGCAGCTCAGCTGGCAATTGTCAAGCAGATGAGCAGACAGTAATCACGCAGCTCAGCAGGCCCAGATCACGTGACTGAGCATGCACTGATCACGTGATGATCATGTACTGATCACTTGGATATCATGCACTGATCACGTGGCTGATCATACACTGTTCACGTGTCTGACCATGCACTGATCACGTGGCTGATCATGCACTGCTCACGTAACTGATCATGCACTGATCACGTGGCTATCATGCACTGATCACGTGGCTGAACATGCACTGTTCACGTGGCTGATCACACACCTGTCACGTGACATATCATGCACTGATCACGTGGCACTCATGCACTGATCACGTGGCTGATCATACTCTGCTCACGTAACTCAGGCACACATCACGTGGCTATCATGTACTGCTCACGTGGCTCGTCATGGAATGATCACGTAGCAACCATATACTGGTAACGTGACTGATCATGCAAAGATCACGTAAATGATCATGCACTGTTCACGTGACTGATCATGTACTGATCACGTGACTGATCATGCACTGACCACGTGGCTATCATGCTCTGCTCACGTGGCTGATCATGCAACGATCACGTAGCAACCATGTACTGGACACGTGACTGATCATGCACTGATCACGTAATTGATCCTGCACTGATCACGTGGCTCATCATGCACTGATCACGTGGCTGATCACACATGTATCACGTGACTGATCATGCACTGATCCCGTGGCTCTCATGCACTGATCACGTGGCTGTCATGCACTGATCACGTGGATATCATGCACTGATCACGTGGCTGATCACACACTATCACATGACTGATCATGCACTGATCACGTGGCTATCATGCACTGATCACGTGGCTGATCATGCAATGATCACGTAGCTACCATGTACTGGTCACGTGACTGATCATGCACTGATCACGTAATTGATCATGCACTGATCACGTGGCTGATCATGCACTGATCACGTGGCTGATCATGCACTGATCACGTAACTGATCATGCACTGATCACGTGACTGATCATGCACTGATCACGTGGCTATCATGCACTGATCACTTGGCTGATCATACACTGATCACGTGCCTGATCATGCACTGATCACGTGGCTGATCATGCACTGATCACGTGACTGATCATGCACTGATCACGTGTCTGATCATGCACTGATCACGTGACTGATCATGCACTGATCTCGTGTCTGATCATGCACTGATCACGTGGCTATCATGCACTGCTCACGTGGCTGATCATGCCATGATCACGCAGCTACCATGTACTGGTCACATGACTGATCATGCACTGATCACGTGACTGATCATGCAGTGATCACGTGGCTATCATGAACTACTCACGTGGCTGATCATGCAATGATCATGTAGCTACCATGTACAGGTCACGTGAATGATCATACACCCATCAGGTGACTGATCATGCACTGATCACGTGGCTATCATGCACTGATCACGAGACTGATCATGCACTGTTCACGTCTATATCATGCACTGATCACATGACTGCCCGTGCACTGATCACGTGGATGATCATACACTAATCTTGTGACAGATCATGCACTGATCACGTGGCTGATCATGCACTGATACCGTGACTGAGCATGGACTGATCACATGACTATCATGTAGTGATCACGTGACTTAATGGCGCTGATCATGTGACTGATCATGCGCTGATCATGTTTGCTATCATACACTGATCATGTGCCTCTGGAGGCAATAAACAAAGAGCTGAGTAGGCACGAATCAAACAGTCAGCAGGCAATAATCATGGAACTCAGGTGTGAGGAATCATGCTGCTCAGCTGGCAATAATCAAGCAGCTGAGCAGGCAGGAATTACGCAGCACAGCTGGCAATTGTCAAGCAGATGACAGGCAGGAATCGTGCAGCTCAGCTGGCAATTGTCAAGCAGATGAGCAGACAGTAATCACGCAGCTCAGCAGGCCCAGATCACGTGACTGAGCATGCACTGTTCACGTGGCTGATCATACACTGATCACGTGATGATCATGCACTGATCACTTGGATATCATGCACTGATCACGTGGCTGATCATACACTGCTCACGTAACTGATCATGCACTGATCACGTGGCTATCATGCACTGATCACGTGGCTGAACATGCACTGTTCACGTGGCTGATCACACACCTGTCACGTGACATATCATGCACTGATCACGTGGCACTCATGCACTGATCACGTGGCTGATCATACTCTGCTCACGTAACTCATGCACACATCACGTGGCTATCATGCACTGCTCACGTGGCTCGTCATGGAATGATCACGTAGCAACCATATACTGGTAACGTGACTGATCATGCAAAGATCACGTAAATGATCATGCACTGTTCACGTGACTGATCATGTACTGATCACGTGACTGATCATGCACTGACCACGTGGCTATCATGCTCTGCTCACGTGGCTGATCATGCAACGATCACGTAGCAACCATGTACTGGTCACGTGACTGATCATGCACTGATCACGTAATTGATCCTGCACTGATCACGTGGCTCATCATGCACTGATCACGTGGCTGATCACACATGTATCACGTGACTGATCATGCACTGATCCCGTGGCTCTCATGCACTGATCACGTGGCTGTCATGCACTGATCACGTGGATATCATGCACTGATCACGTGGCTGATCACACACGTATCACATGACTGATCATGCACTGATCACGTGGCTATCATGCACTGATCACGTGGCTATCATGCACTGATCACGTGGCTGATCAGGCAATGATCACGTAGCTACCATGTACTGGTCACGTGACTGATCATGCACTGATCACGTAAATGATCATGCACTGATCATGTGGCTGATCATGCACTGATCACGTGGCTGATCATACACTGATCACATAACTGATCATGCACTGATCACGTGACTGATCATGCACTGATCACGTGGCTATCATGCACTGATCACTTGGCTGGACATACACTGATCACGTGCCTGATCATGCACTGATCACGTGGCTGATCATGCACTGATCACGTGACTGATCATGCACTGATCACGTGTCTGATCATGCACTGATCACGTGGCTATCATGCACTGCTCACGTGGCTGATCATGCCATGATCACGCAGCTACCATGTACTGGTCACATGACTGATCATGCACTGATCACGTGACTGATCATGCACTGATCACGTGGCTATCATGAACTACTCACGTGGCTGATCATGCAATGATCATGTAGCTACCATGTACAGGTCACGTGAATGATCATACACCCATCAGGTGACTGATCATGCACTGATCACGTGGCTATCATGCACTGATCACGAGACTGATCATGCACTGTTCACGTCTATATCATGCACTGATCACATGACTGCCCATGCACTGATCACGTGGATGATCATACACTAATCTTGTGACAGATCATGCACTGATCACGTGGCTGATCATGCACTGATACCGTGACTGAGCATGGACTGATCACATGACTATCATGTAGTGATCACGTGACTTAATGGCACTGATCATGTGACTGATCATGCGCTGATCATGTTTGCTATCATACACTGATCATGTGCCTCTGGAGGCAATAAACAAAGAGCTGAGTAGGCACGAATCAAACAGTCAGCAGGCAATAATCATGGAACTCAGGTGTGAGGAATCATGCTGCTCAGCTGGCAATAATCAAGCAGCTGAGCAGGCAGGAATTACGCAGCACAGCTGGCAATTGTCAAGCAGATGACAGGCAGGAATCGTGCAGCTCAGCTGGCAATTGTCAAGCAGATGAGCAGACAGTAATCACGCAGCTCAGCAGGCCCAGATCACGTGACTGAGCATGCACTGTTCACGTGGCTGATCATACACTGATCACGTGATGATCATGCACTGATCACTTGGATATCATGCACTGATCACGTGGCTGATCATACACTGTTCACGTGTCTGACCATGCACTGATCACGTGGCTGATCATGCACTGCTCACGTAACTGATCATGCACTGATCACGTGGCTATCATGCACTGATCACGTGGCTGAACATGCACTGTTCACGTGGCTGATCACACACCTGTCACGTGACATATCATGCACTGATCACGTGGCACTCATGCACTGATCACGTGGCTGATCATACACTGATCACGTAACTCATGCACACATCACGTGGCAATCATGCACTGCTCACGAGGCTCGTCATGGAATGATCACGTAGCAACCATATACTGGTCACGTGACTGATCATGCACTGATCACGTAAATGATCATGCACTGATCACGTGACTGATCATGCACTGATCACGTGACTGATCATGCACTGATCACGTGGCTATCATGCACTGCTCACGTGGCTGATCATGCCATGATCACGCAGCTACCATGTACTGGTCACATGACTGATCATGCACTGATCACGTGACTGATCATGCACTGATCACGTGGCTATCATGCACTATCACGTGGCTGATCATGCAATGATCATGTAGCTACCATGTACAGGTCACGTGAATGATCATACACCCATCAGGTGACTGATCATGCACTGATCACGTGGCTATCATGCACTGATCACGTGACTGATCATGCACTGATCACGTCTATATCATGCACTGATCACATGACTGCCCATGCACTGATCACGTGGATGATCATACACTAATCATGTGACAGATCATGCACTGATCACGTGGCTGATCATGCACTGATACCGTGACTGAGCATGGACTGATCACATGACTATCATGTAGTGATCACGTGACTTAATGGCACTGATCATGTGACTGATCATGCGCTGATCATGTTTGCTATCATACACTGATCATGTGCCTCTGGAGGCAATAAACAAAGAGCTGAGTAGGCACGAATCAAACAGTCAGCAGGCAATAATCATGGAACTCAGGTGTGAGGAATCATGCTGCTCAGCTGGCAATAATCAAGCAGCTGAGCAGGCAGGAATTATGCAGCACAGCTGGCAATTGTCAAGCAGATGACAGGCAGGAATCGTGCAGCTCAGCTGGCAATTGTCAAGCAGATGAGCAGACAGTAATCACGCAGCTCAGCAGGCCCAGATCACGTGACTGAGCATGCACTGTTCACGTGGCTGATCATACACTGATCACGTGATGATCATGCACTGATCACTTGGATATCATGCACTGATCACGTGGCTGATCATACACTGTTCACGTGTCTGACCATGCACTGATCACGTGGCTGATCATGCACTGCTCACGTAACTGATCATGCACTGATCACGTGGCTATCATGCACTGATCACGTGGCTGAACATGCACTGTTCACGTGGCTGATCACACACTGTCACGTGACATATCATGCACTGATCACGTGGCACTCATGCACTGATCACGTGGCTGATCATACTCTGCTCACGTAACTCATGCACACATCACGTGGCTATCATGCACTGCTCACGTGGCTGATCATGCAATGATCACGTAGCTACCATGTACTGGTCACGTGACTGATCATGCACTGATCACGTAATTGATCATGCACTGATCACGTGGCTGATCATGCACTGATCACGTGGCTGATCACACACATGATCACGTGACTGATCATGCACTGATCACGTGGCTCTCATGCACTGATCACGTGGCTGTCATGCACTGATCACGTGGATATCATGCACTGATCACGTGGCTGATCACACACGTATCACATGACTGATCATGCACTGATCACGTGGCTATCATGCACTGATCACGTGGCTATCATGCACTGATCACGTGGCTGATCATGCAATGATCACGTAGCTACCATGTACTGGTCACGTGACTGATCATGCACTGATCACGTAATTGATCATGCACTGATCATGTGGCTGATCATGCACTGATCACGTGGCTGATCATACACTGATCACATAACTGATCATGCACTGATCACGTGACTGATCATGCACTGATCACGTGGCTATCATGCACTGATCACGTGGCTGACATGCACTGATCACGTGCCTGATCATGCACTGATCACGTGACTGATCATGCACTGATCACGTGTCTGATCATGCACTGATCACGTGGCTATCATGCACTGCTCACGTGGCTGATCATGCCATGATCACGCAGCTACCATGTACTGGTCACATGACTGATCATGCACTGATCACGTGACTGATCATGCAGTGATCACGTGGCTATCATGCACTACTCACGTGGCTGATCATGCAATGATCATGTAGCTACCATGTACAGGTCACGTGAATGATCATACACCCATCAGGTGACTGATCATGCACTGATCACGTGGCTATCATGCACTGATCACGAGACTGATCATGCACTGATCACGTCTATATCATGCACTGATCACATGACTGCCCATGCACTGATCACGTGGATGATCATACACTAATCTTGTGACAGATCATGCACTGATCACGTGGCTGATCATGCACTGATACCGTGACTGAGCATGGACTGATCACATGACTATCATGTAGTGATCACGTGACTTAATGGCGCTGATCATGTGACTGATCATGCGCTGATCATGTTTGCTATCATACACTGATCATGTGCCTCTGGAGGCAATAAACAAAGAGCTGAGTAGGCACGAATCAAACAGTCAGCAGGCAATAATCATGGAACTCAGGTGTGAGGAATCATGCTGCTCAGCTGGCAATAATCAAGCAGCTGAGCAGGCAGGAATTACGCAGCACAGCTGGCAATTGTCAAGCAGATGACAGGCAGGAATCGTGCAGCTCAGCTGGCAATTGTCAAGCAGATGAGCAGACAGTAATCACGCAGCTCAGCAGGCCCAGATCACGTGACTGAGCATGCACTGTTCACGTGGCTGATCATACACTGATCACGTGATGATCATGCACTGATCACTTGGATATCATGCACTGATCACGTGGCTGATCATACACTGTTCACGTGTCTGACCATGCACTGATCACGTGGCTGATCATACACTGCTCACGTAACTGATCATGCACTGATCACGTGGCTATCATGCACTGTTCACGTGGCTGATCACACACCTGTCACGTGACATATCATGCACTGATCACGTGGCACTCATGCACTGATCACGTGGCTGATCATACTCTGCTCACGTAACTCATGCACACATCACGTGGCTATCATGCACTGCTCACGTGGCTCGTCATGGAATGATCACGTAGCAACCATATACTGGTACGTGACTGATCATGCAAAGATCACGTAAATGATCATGCACTGTTCACGTGACTGATCATGTACTGATCACGTGACTGATCATGCACTGATCACGTGGCTATCATGCTCTGCTCACGTGGCTGATCATGCAACGATCACGTAGCAACCATGTACTGGTCACGTGACTGATCATGCACTGATCACGTAATTGATCCTGCACTGATCACGTGGCTCATCATGCACTGATCACGTGGCTGATCACACATGTATCACGTGACTGATCATGCACTGATCACGTGGCTCTCATGCACTGATCACGTGGCTGTCATGCACTGATCACGTGGCTATCATGCACTGATCACGTGGCTGATCATGCACTGATCACGTGGCTGATCATGCACTGATCACGTGACTGATCATGCACTGATCACGTGGCTATCATGCACTGATCACGTGGCTGATCATGCACTGATCACGTCATGCACTGATCACGTGGCTGATCACACACTGATCACGTGACTGATCATGCACTGATCACGTGGCTGATCATGCACTGATCACGTGGCTATCATGCACTGATCACGTGGCTGATCATGCACTGATCACGTGGCTATCATGCACTGATCACGTGACTGATCATGCACTGATCACGTGACTGATCATGCACTGATCTCGTGTCTGATCATGCACTGATCACGTGGCTATCATGCACTGCTCACGTGGCTGATCATGCATGATCACGCAGCTACCATGTACTGGTCACATGACTGATCATGCACTGATCACGTGACTGATCATGCAGTGATCACGTGGCTATCATGCACTACTCACGTGGCTGATCATGCAATGATCATGTAGCTACCATGTACAGGTCACGTGAATGATCATACACCCATCAGGTGACTGATCATGCACTGATCACGTGGCTGATCATGCACTGATCACGTGTCTGATCATGCACTGATCACGTCTATATCATGCACTGATCACATGACTGCCCATGCACTGATCACGTGGATGATCATACACTAATCTTGTGACAGATCATGCACTGATCACGTGGCTGATCATGCACTGATACCGTGACTGAGCATGGACTGATCACATGACTATCATGTAGTGATCACGTGACTTAATGGCGCTGATCATGTGACTGATCATGCGCTGATCATGTTTGCTATCATACACTGATCATGTGCCTCTGGAGGCAATAAACAAAGAGCTGAGTAGGCACGAATCAAACAGTCAGCAGGCAATAATCATGGAACTCAGCTGTGAGGAATCATGCTGCTCAGCTGGCAATAATCAAGCAGCTGAGCAGGCAGGAATTACGCAGCACAGCTGGCAATTGTCAAGCAGATGACAGGCAGGAATCGTGCAGCTCAGCTGGCAATTGTCAAGCAGATGAGCAGACAGTAATCACGCAGCTCAGCAGGCCCAGATCACGTGACTGAGCATGCACTGTTCACGTGGCTGATCATACACTGATCACGTGATGATCATGCACTGATCACTTGGATATCATGCACTGATCACGTGGCTGATCATACACTGTTCACGTGTCTGACCATGCACTGATCACGTGGCTGATCATACACTGCTCACGTAACTGATCATGCACTGATCACGTGGCTATCATGCACTGATCACGTGGCTGAACATGCACTGTTCACGTGGCTGATCACACACCTGTCACGTGACATATCATGCACTGATCACGTGGCACTCATGCACTGATCACGTGGCTGATCATACTCTGCTCACGTAACTCATGCACACATCACGTGGCTATCATGCACTGCTCACGTGGCTCGTCATGGAATGATCACGTAGCAACCATATACTGGTCACGTGACTGATCATGCAAAGATCACGTAAATGATCATGCACTGTTCACGTGACTGATCATGTACTGATCACGTGACTGATCATGCACTGATCACGTGGCTATCATGCTCTGCTCACGTGGCTGATCATGCAACGATCACGTAGCAACCATGTACTGGTCACGTGACTGATCATGCACTGATCACGTAATTGATCCTGCACTGATCACGTGGCTCATCATGCACTGATCACGTGGCTGATCACACATGTATCACGTGACTGATCATGCACTGATCACGTGGCTCTCATGCACTGATCACGTGGCTGTCATGCACTGATCACGTGGATATCATGCACTGATCACGTGGCTGATCACACACGTATCACATGACTGATCATGCACTGATCACGTGGCTATCATGCACTGATCACGTGGCTATCATGCACTGATCACGTGGCTGATCATGCAATGATCACGTAGCTACCATGTACTGGTCACGTGACTGATCATGCACTGATCACGTAATTGATCATGCACTGATCACGTGGCTGATCATGCACTGATCACGTGGCTGATCATGCACTGATCACGTGACTGATCATGCACTGATCACGTGACTGATCATGCACTGATCACGTGGCTATCATGCACTGATCACTTGGCTGATCATGCACTGATCACGTGACTGATCATGCACTGATCACGTGGCTGATCATGCACTGATCACGTGACTGATCATGCACTGATCACGTGGCTGATCATGCACTGATCACGTGACTGATCATGCACTGATCACGTGGCTGATCATGCACTGATCACGTGGCTATCATGCACTGATCACGTGGCTGATCATGCATGATCACGCAGCTATCATGCACTGATCACGTGACTGATCATGCACTGATCACGTGGCTGATCATGCACTGATCACGTGATGATCATGCACTGATCACGTGGATATCATGCACTGATCACGTGGCTGATCATGCACTGATCACGTGTCTGATCATGCACTGATCACGTGGCTGATCATGCACTGATCACGTGACTGATCATGCACTGATCACGTGGCTATCATGCACTGATCACGTGGCTGATCATGCACTGATCACGTGGCTGATCACACACTGATCACGTGACTATCATGCACTGATCACGTGGCACTCATGCACTGATCACGTGGCTGATCATACACTGATCACGTAACTCATGCACTGATCACGTGGCTATCATGCACTGCTCACGTGGCTGATCATGCAATGATCACGTAGCTACCATATACTGGTCACGTGACTGATCATGCACTGATCACGTAAATGATCATGCACTGATCACGTGCTGATCATGCACTGATCACGTGACTGATCATGCACTGATCACGTGACTGATCATGCACTGATCACGTGGCTATCATGCACTGCTCACGTGGCTGATCATGCACTGATCACGTAGCAACCATGCACTGGTCACGTGACTGATCATGCACTGATCACGTAATTGATCATGCACTGATCACGTGGCTGATCATGCACTGATCACGTGGCTGATCACACATGATCACGTGACTGATCATGCACTGATCACGTGGCTATCATGCACTGATCACGTGGCTGATCATGCACTGATCACGTGGATATCATGCACTGATCACGTGGCTGATCACACACTGATCACGTGACTGATCATGCACTGATCACGTGGCTGATCATGCACTGATCACGTGGCTGATCATGCACTGATCACGTGGCTATCATGCACTGATCACGTGGCTGATCATGCACTGATCACGTGGCTATCATGCACTGATCACGTGACTGATCATGCACTGATCACGTGATTGATCATGCACTGATCACGTGGCTGATCATGCACTGATCACGTGGCTGATCATGCACTGATCACGTGACTGATCATGCACTGATCACGTGACTGATCATGCACTGATCACGTGGCTATCATGCACTGATCACGTGGCTGATCATGCACTGATCACGTGACTGATCATGCACTGATCACGTGGCTGATCATGCACTGATCACGTGGCTGATCATGCACTGATCACGTGGCTGATCATGCACTGATCACGTGACTGATCATGCACTGATCACGTGGCTATCATGCACTGATCACGTGGCTGATCATGCACTGATCACGCAGCTATCATGCACTGATCACGTGACTGATCATGCACTGATCACGTGGCTGATCATACACTGATCACGTGATGATCATGCACTGATCACGTGGATATCATGCACTGATCACGTGGCTGATCATGCACTGATCACGTGTCTGACCATGCACTGATCACGTGGCTGATCATACACTGCTCACGTAACTGATCATGCACTGATCACGTGGCTATCATGCACTGATCACGTGGCTGAACATGCACTGTTCACGTGGCTGATCACACACCTGTCACGTGACATATCATGCACTGATCACGTGGCACTCATGCACTGATCACGTGGCTGATCATACTCTGCTCACGTAACTCATGCACACATCACGTGGCTATCATGCACTGCTCACGTGGCTCGTCATGGAATGATCACGTAGCAACCATATACTGGTCACGTGACTGATCATGCAAAGATCACGTAAATGATCATGCACTGTTCACGTGACTGATCATTAACTGATCACGTGACTGATCATGCACTGATCACGTGGCTATCATGCACTGATCACGTGGCTGATCATGCAACGATCACGTAGCAACCATGTACTGGTCACGTGACTGATCATGCACTGATCACGTAATTGATCATGCACTGATCACGTGGCTCATCATGCACTGATCACGTGGCTGATCACACATGTATCACGTGACTGATCATGCACTGATCACGTGGCTCTCATGCACTGATCACGTGGCTGTCATGCACTGATCACGTGGATATCATGCACTGATCACGTGGCTGATCACACACGTATCACATGACTGATCATGCACTGATCACGTGGCTATCATGCACTGATCACGTGGCTATCATGCACTGATCACGTGGCTGATCATGCAATGATCACGTAGCTACCATGTACTGGTCACGTGACTGATCATGCACTGATCACGTAATTGATCATGCACTGATCACGTGGCTGATCATGCACTGATCACGTGGCTGATCATACACTGATCACATAACTGATCATGCACTGATCACGTGACTGATCATGCACTGATCACGTGGCTATCATGCACTGATCACTTGGCTGGACATACACTGATCACGTGCCTGGTCATGCACTGATCACGTGGCTGATCATGCACTGATCACGTGACTGATCATGCACTGATCACGTGTCTGATCATGCACTGATCACGTGGCTATCATGCACTGCTCACGTGGCTGATCATGCCATGATCACGCAGCTACCATGTACTGGTCACATGACTGATCATGCACTGATCACGTGACTGATCATGCAGTGATCACGTGGCTATCATGAACTACTCACGTGGCTGATCATGCAATGATCATGTAGCTACCATGTACAGGTCACGTGAATGATCATACACCCATCAGGTGACTGATCATGCACTGATCACGTGGCTATCATGCACTGATCACGAGACTGATCATGCACTGTTCACGTCTATATCATGCACTGATCACATGACTGCCCATGCACTGATCACGTGGATGATCATACACTAATCTTGTGACAGATCATGCACTGATCACGTGGCTGATCATGCACTGATACCGTGACTGAGCATGGACTGATCACATGACTATCATGTAGTGATCACGTGACTTAATGGCGCTGATCATGTGACTGATCATGCGCTGATCATGTTTGCTATCATACACTGATCATGTGCCTCTGGAGGCAATAAACAAAGAGCTGAGTAGGCACGAATCAAACAGTCAGCAGGCAATAATCATGGAACTCAGGTGTGAGGAATCATGCTGCTCAGCTGGCAATAATCAAGCAGCTGAGCAGGCAGGAATTACGCAGCACAGCTGGCAATTGTCAAGCAGATGACAGGCAGGAATCGTGCAGCTCAGCTGGCAATTGTCAAGCAGATGAGCAGACAGTAATCACGCAGCTCAGCAGGCCCAGATCACGTGACTGAGCATGCACTGTTCACGTGGCTGATCATACACTGATCACGTGATGATCATGCACTGATCACTTGGATATCATGCACTGATCACGTGGCTGATCATACACTGTTCACGTGTCTGACCATGCACTGATCACGTGGCTGATCATACACTGCTCACGTAACTGATCATGCACTGATCACGTGGCTATCATGCACTGATCACGTGGCTGAACATGCACTGTTCACGTGGCTGATCACACACCTGTCACGTGACATATCATGCACTGATCACGTGGCACTCATGCACTGATCACGTGGCTGATCATACTCTGCTCACGTAACTCATGCACACATCACGTGGCTATCATGCACTGCTCACGTGGCTCGTCATGGAATGATCACGTAGCAACCATATACTGGTCACGTGACTGATCATGCACAGATCACGTAAATGATCATGCACTGTTCACGTGACTGATCATGTACTGATCACGTGACTGATCATGCACTGATCACGTGGCTATCATGCACTGCTCACGTGGCTGATCATGCAACGATCACGTAGCAACCATGTACTGGTCACGTGACTGATCATGCACTGATCACGTAATTGATCATGCACTGATCACGTGGCTCATCATGCACTGATCACGTGGCTGATCACACATGTATCACGTGACTGATCATGCACTGATCCCGTGGCTCTCATGCACTGATCACGTGGCTGATCATGCACTGATCACGTGGCTATCATGCACTGATCACGTGACTGATCATGCACTGTTCATGTCTATATCATGCACTGATCACATGACTGCCCATGCACTGGTCACGTGGATGATCATACACTAATCACGTGACAGATCATGCACTGATCACGTGGCTGATCATGCACTGATACCGTGACTGAGCATGGACTGATCACATGACTATCATGCAGTGATCACGTGACTTAATGGCACTGATCATGTGACTGATCATGCACTGATCATGTTTGCTATCATACACTGATCATGTGCCTCTGGAGGCAATAAACAAAGAGCTGAGTAGGCACGAATCAAACAGTCAGCAGGCAATAATCATGGAACTCAGGTGTGAGGAATCATGCTGCTCAGCTGGCAATAATCAAGCAGCTGAGCAGGCAGGAATTACGCAGCACAGCTGGCAATTGTCAAGCAGATGACAGGCAGGAATCGTGCAGCTCAGCTGGCAATTGTCAAGCAGATGAGCAGACAGTAATCACGCAGCTCAGCAGGCCCAGATCACGTGACTGAGCATGCACTGTTCACGTGGCTGATCATGCACTGATCACGTGACTGATCATGCACTGATCACGTGGCTATCATGCACTGATCACGTGGCTGATCATGCACTGATCACGTGCTGACCATGCACTGATCACGTGACTGATCATGCACTGATCACGTAACTGATCATGCACTGATCACGTGGCTATCATGCACTGATCACGTGGCTGATCACACATGATCACGTGACTGATCATGCACTGATCACGTGGCTATCATGCACTGATCACGTGGCTGATCATGCACTGATCACGTGGATATCATGCACTGATCACGTGGCTGATCACACACGTATCACATGACTGATCATGCACTGATCACGTGGCTGATCATGCACTGATCACGTGGCTATCATGCACTGATCACGTGGCTGATCATGCACTGATCACGTAGCTATCATGTACTGATCACGTGACTGATCATGCACTGATCACGTAATTGATCATGCACTGATCACGTGGCTGATCATGCACTGATCACGTGGCTGATCATGCACTGATCACGTGGCTGATCATGCACTGATCACGTGGCTGATCATGCACTGATCACGTGCTGATCATGCACTGATCACGTGGCTGATCATGCACTGATCACGTGGCTGATCATGCACTGATCACGTGGCTGATCATGCACTGATCACGTGACTGATCATGCACTGATCACGTGACTGATCATGCACTGATCACGTGGCTATCATGCACTGCTCACGTGGCTGATCATGCCATGATCACGCAGCTACCATGTACTGGTCACATGACTGATCATGCACTGATCACGTGACTGATCATGCAGTGATCACGTGGCTATCATGCACTACTCACGTGGCTGATCATGCAATGATCATGTAGCTACCATGTACAGGTCACGTGAATGATCATACACCCATCAGGTGACTGATCATGCACTGATCACGTGGCTATCATGCACTGATCACGAGACTGATCATGCACTGATCACGTCTATATCATGCACTGATCACATGACTGCCCATGCACTGATCACGTGGATGATCATACACTAATCATGTGACAGATCATGCACTGATCACGTGGCTGATCATGCACTGATACCGTGACTGAGCATGGACTGATCACATGACTATCATGTAGTGATCACGTGACTTAATGGCGCTGATCATGTGACTGATCATGCGCTGATCATGTTTGCTATCATACACTGATCATGTGCCTCTGGAGGCAATAAACAAAGAGCTGAGTAGGCACGAATCAAACAGTCAGCAGGCAATAATCATGGAACTCAGGTGTGAGGAATCATGCTGCTCAGCTGGCAATAATCAAGCAGCTGAGCAGGCAGGAATTACGCAGCACAGCTGGCAATTGTCAAGCAGATGACAGGCAGGAATCGTGCAGCTCAGCTGGCAATTGTCAAGCAGATGAGCAGACAGTAATCACGCAGCTCAGCAGGCCCAGATCACGTGACTGAGCATGCACTGTTCACGTGGCTGATCATACACTGATCACGTGATGATCATGCACTGATCACTTGGATATCATGCACTGATCACGTGGCTGATCATACACTGTTCACGTGTCTGACCATGCACTGATCACGTGGCTGATCATGCACTGATCACGTAACTGATCATGCACTGATCACGTGGCTGATCATGCACTGATCACGTGACTGATCATGCACTGATCACGTGGCTGATCATGCACTGCTCACGTGGCTGATCATGCACTGATCACGTAGCAACCATGCACTGATCACGTGACTGATCATGCACTGATCACGTAACTGATCATGCACTGATCACGTGGCTATCATGCACTGATCACGTGGCTGATCACATGATCACGTGACTGATCATGCACTGATCACGTGGCTGATCATGCACTGATCACGTGGCTGATCATGCACTGATCACGTGGATATCATGCACTGATCACGTGGCTGATCATGCACTATCACGTGACTGATCATGCACTGATCACGTGGCTATCATGCACTGATCACGTGGCTATCATGCACTGATCACGTGGCTGATCATGCACTGATCACGTAGCTACCATGTACTGGTCACGTGACTGATCATGCACTGATCACGTAATTGATCATGCACTGATCACGTGGCTGATCATGCACTGATCACGTGGCTGATCATGCACTGATCACGTGACTGATCATGCACTGATCACGTGACTGATCATGCACTGATCACGTGGCTATCATGCACTGATCACGTGGCTGACATACACTGATCACGTGCCTGATCATGCACTGATCACGTGGCTGATCATGCACTGATCACGTGACTGATCATGCACTGATCACGTGACTGATCATGCACTGATCACGTGGCTATCATGCACTGCTCACGTGGCTGATCATGCCATGATCACGCAGCTACCATGTACTGGTCACATGACTGATCATGCACTGATCACGTGACTGATCATGCAGTGATCACGTGGCTATCATGCACTACTCACGTGGCTGATCATGCAATGATCATGTAGCTACCATGTACAGGTCACGTGAATGATCATACACCCATCAGGTGACTGATCATGCACTGATCACGTGGCTATCATGCACTGATCACGAGACTGATCATGCACTGATCACGTCTATATCATGCACTGATCACATGACTGCCCATGCACTGATCACGTGGATGATCATACACTAATCATGTGACAGATCATGCACTGATCACGTGGCTGATCATGCACTGATACCGTGACTGAGCATGGACTGATCACATGACTATCATGTAGTGATCACGTGACTTAATGGCGCTGATCATGTGACTGATCATGCGCTGATCATGTTTGCTATCATACACTGATCATGTGCCTCTGGAGGCAATAAACAAAGAGCTGAGTAGGCACGAATCAAACAGTCAGCAGGCAATAATCATGGAACTCAGGTGTGAGGAATCATGCTGCTCAGCTGGCAATAATCAAGCAGCTGAGCAGGCAGGAATTACGCAGCACAGCTGGCAATTGTCAAGCAGATGACAGGCAGGAATCGTGCAGCTCAGCTGGCAATTGTCAAGCAGATGAGCAGACAGTAATCACGCAGCTCAGCAGGCCCAGATCACGTGACTGAGCATGCACTGTTCACGTGGCTGATCATACACTGATCACGTGATGATCATGCACTGATCACTTGGATATCATGCACTGATCACGTGGCTGATCATACACTGTTCACGTGTCTGACCATGCACTGATCACGTGGCTGATCATACACTGCTCACGTAACTGATCATGCACTGATCACGTGGCTATCATGCACTGATCACGTGGCTGAACATGCACTGTTCACGTGGCTGATCACACACCTGTCACGTGACATATCATGCACTGATCACGTGGCACTCATGCACTGATCACGTGGCTGATCATACTCTGCTCACGTAACTCATGCACACATCACGTGGCTATCATGCACTGCTCACGTGGCTCGTCATGGAATGATCACGTAGCAACCATATACTGGTCACGTGACTGATCATGCAAAGATCACGTAAATGATCATGCACTGTTCACGTGACTGATCATGTACTGATCACGTGACTGATCATGCACTGATCACGTGGCTATCATGCACTGCTCACGTGGCTGATCATGCAACGATCACGTAGCAACCATGTACTGGTCACGTGACTGATCATGCACTGATCACGTAATTGATCCTGCACTGATCACGTGGCTCATCATGCACTGATCACGTGGCTGATCACACATGTATCACGTGACTGATCATGCACTGATCCGTGGCTCTCATGCACTGATCACGTGGCTGTCATGCACTGATCACGTGGATATCATGCACTGATCACGTGGCTGATCACACACGTATCACATGACTGATCATGCACTGATCACGTGGCTATCATGCACTGATCACGTGGCTATCATGCACTGATCACGTGGCTGATCATGCAATGATCACGTAGCTACCATGTACTGGTCACGTGACTGATCATGCACTGATCACGTAATTGATCATGCACTGATCACGTGGCTGATCATGCACTGATCACGTGGCTGATCATGCACTGATCACGTAACTGATCATGCACTGATCACGTGACTGATCATGCACTGATCACGTGGCTATCATGCACTGATCACTTGGCTGATCATGCACTGATCACGTGCCTGATCATGCACTGATCACGTGACTGATCATGCACTGATCACGTGACTGATCATGCACTGATCACGTGGCTATCATGCACTGATCACGTGGCTGATCATGCATGATCACGCAGCTACCATGTACTGGTCACATGACTGATCATGCACTGATCACGTGACTGATCATGCACTGATCACGTGGCTATCATGCACTACTCACGTGGCTGATCATGCAATGATCACGTAGCTACCATGTACAGGTCACGTGAATGATCATACACCCATCAGGTGACTGATCATGCACTGATCACGTGGCTATCATGCACTGATCACGAGACTGATCATGCACTGATCACGTCTATATCATGCACTGATCACATGACTGCCATGCACTGATCACGTGGATGATCATACACTAATCTTGTGACAGATCATGCACTGATCACGTGGCTGATCATGCACTGATACCGTGACTGAGCATGGACTGATCACATGACTATCATGTAGTGATCACGTGACTTAATGGCACTGATCATGTGACTGATCATGCGCTGATCATGTTTGCTATCATACACTGATCATGTGCCTCTGGAGGCAATAAACAAAGAGCTGAGTAGGCACGAATCAAACAGTCAGCAGGCAATAATCATGGAACTCAGTGTGAGGAATCATGCTGCTCAGCTGGCAATAATCAAGCAGCTGAGCAGGCAGGAATTACGCAGCACAGCTGGCAATTGTCAAGCAGATGACAGGCAGGAATCGTGCAGCTCAGCTGGCAATTGTCAAGCAGATGAGCAGACAGTAATCACGCAGCTCAGCAGGCCCAGATCACGTGACTGATCATGCACTGATCACGTGATGATCATGCACTGATCACTTGGATATCATGCACTGATCACGTGGCTGATCATACACTGTTCACGTGTCTGACCATGCACTGATCACGTGGCTGATCATGCACTGCTCACGTAACTGATCATGCACTGATCACGTGGCTATCATGCACTGATCACGTGGCTGAACATGCACTGTTCACGTGGCTGATCACACACTGTCACGTGACATATCATGCACTGATCACGTGGCACTCATGCACTGATCACGTGGCTGATCATACTCTGCTCACGTAACTCATGCACACATCACGTGGCTATCATGCACTGCTCACGTGGCTCGTCATGGAATGATCACGTAGCTACCATATACTGGTCACGTGACTGATCATGCACTGATCACGTAAATGATCATGCACTGTTCACGTGACTGATCATGTACTGATCACGTGACTGATCATGCACTGATCACGTGGCTATCATGCACTGCTCACGTGGCTGATCATGCAACGATCACGTAGCAACCATGTACTGGTCACGTGACTGATCATGCACTGATCACGTAATTGATCATGCACTGATCACGTGGCTCATCATGCACTGATCACGTGGCTGATCACACATGATCACGTGACTGATCATGCACTGATCACGTGGCTCTCATGCACTGATCACGTGGCTGTCATGCACTGATCACGTGGATATCATGCACTGATCACGTGGCTGATCACACACGTATCACATGACTGATCATGCACTGATCACGTGGCTATCATGCACTGATCACGTGGCTATCATGCACTGATCACGTGGCTGATCATGCAATGATCACGTAGCTACCATGTACTGGTCACGTGACTGATCATGCACTGATCACGTAATTGATCATGCACTGATCACGTGGCTGATCATGCACTGATCACGTGGCTGATCATGCACTGATCACATAACTGATCATGCACTGATCACGTGACTGATCATGCACTGATCACGTGGCTATCATGCACTGATCACGTGGCTGATCATGCACTGATCACGTGGCTGATCATGCACTGATCACGTGACTGATCATGCACTGATCACGTGACTGATCATGCACTGATCACGTGGCTATCATGCACTGCTCACGTGGCTGATCATGCCATGATCACGCAGCTACCATGTACTGGTCACATGACTGATCATGCACTGATCACGTGACTGATCATGCACTGATCACGTGGCTATCATGCACTACTCACGTGGCTGATCATGCAATGATCATGTAGCTACCATGTACAGGTCACGTGAATGATCATACACCCATCAGGTGACTGATCATGCACTGATCACGTGGCTATCATGCACTGATCACGAGACTGATCATGCACTGATCACGTCTATATCATGCACTGATCACATGACTGCCCATGCACTGATCACGTGGATGATCATACACTAATCATGTGACAGATCATGCACTGATCACGTGGCTGATCATGCACTGATACCGTGACTGAGCATGGACTGATCACATGACTATCATGTAGTGATCACGTGACTTAATGGCGCTGATCATGTGACTGATCATGCGCTGATCATGTTTGCTATCATACACTGATCATGTGCCTCTGGAGGCAATAAACAAAGAGCTGAGTAGGCACGAATCAAACAGTCAGCAGGCAATAATCATGGAACTCAGGTGTGAGGAATCATGCTGCTCAGCTGGCAATAATCAAGCAGCTGAGCAGGCAGGAATTACGCAGCACAGCTGGCAATTGTCAAGCAGATGACAGGCAGGAATCGTGCAGCTCAGCTGGCAATTGTCAAGCAGATGAGCAGACAGTAATCACGCAGCTCAGCAGGCCCAGATCACGTGACTGAGCATGCACTGTTCACGTGGCTGATCATACACTGATCACGTGATGATCATGCACTGATCACTTGGATATCATGCACTGATCACGTGGCTGATCATACACTGTTCACGTGTCTGACCATGCACTGATCACGTGGCTGATCATACACTGCTCACGTAACTGATCATGCACTGATCACGTGGCTATCATGCACTGATCACGTGGCTGAACATGCACTGTTCACGTGGCTGATCACACACCTGTCACGTGACATATCATGCACTGATCACGTGGCACTCATGCACTGATCACGTGGCTGATCATACTCTGCTCACGTAACTCATGCACACATCACGTGGCTATCATGCACTGCTCACGTGGCTGTCATGGAATGATCATGTAACCATATACTGGTCACGTGACTGATCATGCACTGATCACGTAAATGATCATGCACTGTTCACGTGACTGATCATGTACTGATCACGTGACTGATCATGCACTGATCACGTGGCTATCATGCACTGCTCACGTGGCTGATCATGCAACGATCACGTAGCAACCATGTACTGGTCACGTGACTGATCATGCACTGATCACGTAATTGATCATGCACTGATCACGTGGCTCATCATGCACTGATCACGTGGCTGATCACACATGTATCACGTGACTGATCATGCACTGATCACGTGGCTCTCATGCACTGATCACGTGGCTGTCATGCACTGATCACGTGGATATCATGCACTGATCACGTGGCTGATCACACACGTATCACATGACTGATCATGCACTGATCACGTGGCTATCATGCACTGATCACGTGGCTATCATGCACTGATCACGTGGCTGATCATGCAATGATCACGTAGCTACCATGTACTGGTCACGTGACTGATCATGCACTGATCACGTAATTGATCATGCACTGATCACGTGGCTGATCATGCACTGATCACGTGGCTGATCATGCACTGATCACGTGACTGATCATGCACTGATCACGTGACTGATCATGCACTGATCACGTGGCTATCATGCACTGATCACGTGGCTGACATACACTGATCACGTGCCTGATCATGCACTGATCACGTGACTGATCATGCACTGATCACGTGACTGATCATGCACTGATCACGTGGCTATCATGCACTGCTCACGTGGCTGATCATGCCATGATCACGCAGCTACCATGTACTGGTCACATGACTGATCATGCACTGATCACGTGACTGATCATGCACTGATCACGTGGCTATCATGCACTACTCACGTGGCTGATCATGCAATGATCATGTAGCTACCATGTACAGGTCACGTGAATGATCATACACCCATCAGGTGACTGATCATGCACTGATCACGTGGCTATCATGCACTGATCACGAGACTGATCATGCACTGATCACGTCTATATCATGCACTGATCACATGACTGCCCATGCACTGATCACGTGGATGATCATACACTAATCTTGTGACAGATCATGCACTGATCACGTGGCTGATCATGCACTGATACCGTGACTGAGCATGGACTGATCACATGACTATCATGTAGTGATCACGTGACTTAATGGCGCTGATCATGTGACTGATCATGCGCTGATCATGTTTGCTATCATACACTGATCATGTGCCTCTGGAGGCAATAAACAAAGAGCTGAGTAGGCACGAATCAAACAGTCAGCAGGCAATAATCATGGAACTCAGGTGTGAGGAATCATGCTGCTCAGCTGGCAATAATCAAGCAGCTGAGCAGGCAGGAATTACGCAGCACAGCTGGCAATTGTCAAGCAGATGACAGGCAGGAATCGTGCAGCTCAGCTGGCAATTGTCAAGCAGATGAGCAGACAGTAATCACGCAGCTCAGCAGGCCCAGATCACGTGACTGAGCATGCACTGATCACGTGATGATCATGCACTGATCACTTGGATATCATGCACTGATCACGTGGCTGATCATACACTGTTCACGTGTCTGACCATGCACTGATCACGTGGCTGATCATACACTGCTCACGTAACTGATCATGCACTGATCACGTGGCTATCATGCACTGATCACGTGGCTGAACATGCACTGTTCACGTGGCTGATCACACACCTGTCACGTGACATATCATGCACTGATCACGTGGCACTCATGCACTGATCACGTGGCTGATC
The DNA here is from genome assembly GCF_032452875.1 of Bos javanicus. Classification (NCBI taxonomy): domain Eukaryota; kingdom Metazoa; phylum Chordata; class Mammalia; order Artiodactyla; family Bovidae; genus Bos; species Bos javanicus. Next base: position 46,985 of record NW_026894376.1, on the reverse strand, counting down.
ATACTCTGCTCACGTAACTCATGCACACATCACGTGGCTATCATGCACTGCTCACGTGGCTGTCATGGAATGATCACGTAGCAACCATATACTGGTCACGTGACTGATCATGCAAAGATCACGTAAATGATCATGCACTGTTCACGTGACTGATCATGTACTGATCACGTGACTGATCATGCACTGATCACGTGGCTATCATGCACTGCTCACGTGGCTGATCATGCAACGATCACGTAGCAACCATGTACTGGTCACGTGACTGATCATGCACTGATCACGTAATTGATCCTGCACTGATCACGTGGCTCATCATGCACTGATCACGTGGCTGATCACACATGTATCACGTGACTGATCATGCACTGATCACGTGGCTCTCATGCACTGATCACGTGGCTGTCATGCACTGATCACGTGGATATCATGCACTGATCACGTGGCTGATCACACACGTATCACATGACTGATCATGCACTGATCACGTGGCTATCATGCACTGATCACGTGGCTATCATGCACTGATCACGTGGCTGATCATGCAATGATCACGTAGCTACCATGTACTGGTCACGTGACTGATCATGCACTGATCACGTAATTGATCATGCACTGATCACGTGGCTGATCATGCACTGATCACGTGGCTGATCATACACTGATCACGTGACTGATCATGCACTGATCACGTGACTGATCATGCACTGATCACGTGGCTATCATGCACTGATCACGTGGCTGACATGCACTGATCACGTGCCTGATCATGCACTGATCACGTGACTGATCATGCACTGATCACGTGTCTGATCATGCACTGATCACGTGGCTATCATGCACTGCTCACGTGGCTGATCATGCCATGATCACGCAGCTACCATGTACTGGTCACATGACTGATCATGCACTGATCACGTGACTGATCATGCAGTGATCACGTGGCTATCATGCACTACTCACGTGGCTGATCATGCAATGATCATGTAGCTACCATGTACAGGTCACGTGAATGATCATACACCCATCAGGTGACTGATCATGCACTGATCACGTGGCTATCATGCACTGATCACGAGACTGATCATGCACTGATCACGTCTATATCATGCACTGATCACATGACTGCCCATGCACTGATCACGTGGATGATCATACACTAATCTTGTGACAGATCATGCACTGATCACGTGGCTGATCATGCACTGATACCGTGACTGAGCATGGACTGATCACATGACTATCATGTAGTGATCACGTGACTTAATGGCGCTGATCATGTGACTGATCATGCGCTGATCATGTTTGCTATCATACACTGATCATGTGCCTCTGGAGGCAATAAACAAAGAGCTGAGTAGGCACGAATCAAACAGTCAGCAGGCAATAATCATGGAACTCAGGTGTGAGGAATCATGCTGCTCAGCTGGCAATAATCAAGCAGCTGAGCAGGCAGGAATTACGCAGCACAGCTGGCAATTGTCAAGCAGATGACAGGCAGGAATCGTGCAGCTCAGCTGGCAATTGTCAAGCAGATGAGCAGACAGTAATCACGCAGCTCAGCAGGCCCAGATCACGTGACTGAGCATGCACTGTTCACGTGGCTGATCATACACTGATCACGTGATGATCATGCACTGATCACTTGGATATCATGCACTGATCACGTGGCTGATCATACACTGTTCACGTGTCTGACCATGCACTGATCACGTGGCTGATCATACACTGCTCACGTAACTGATCATGCACTGATCACGTGGCTATCATGCACTGATCACGTGGCTGAACATGCACTGTTCACGTGGCTGATCACACACCTGTCACGTGACATATCATGCACTGATCACGTGGCACTCATGCACTGATCACGTGGCTGATCATACTCTGCTCACGTAACTCATGCACACATCACGTGGCTATCATGCACTGCTCACGTGGCTCGTCATGGAATGATCACGTAGCAACCATATACTGGTCACGTGACTGATCATGCACAGATCACGTAAATGATCATGCACTGTTCACGTGACTGATCATGTACTGATCACGTGACTGATCATGCACTGATCACGTGGCTATCATGCTCTGCTCACGTGGCTGATCATGCAACGATCACGTAGCAACCATGTACTGGTCACGTGACTGATCATGCACTGATCACGTAATTGATCCTGCACTGATCACGTGGCTCATCATGCACTGATCACGTGGCTGATCACACATGTATCACGTGACTGATCATGCACTGATCACGTGGCTCTCATGCACTGATCACGTGGCTGATCATGCACTGATCACGTGGATATCATGCACTGATCACGTGGCTGATCACACACGTATCACATGACTGATCATGCACTGATCACGTGGCTATCATGCACTGATCACGTGGCTATCATGCACTGATCATGTGGCTGATCATGCAATGATCACGTAGCAACAATGTACTGGTCACGTGACTGATCATGCACTGATCACGTTGATCATGCACTGATCACGTGGCTGATCATGCACTGATCACGTGGCTGATCATGCACTGATCACGTGGCTATCATGCACTACTCACGTGGCTGATCATGCAATGATCACGTAGCTACCATGTACAGGTCACGTGAATGATCATACACCCATCAGGTGACTGATCATGCACTGATCACGTGGCTATCATGCACTGATCACGTGACTGATCATGCACTGATCACGTCTATATCATGCACTGATCACATGACTGCCCATGCACTGATCACGTGGATGATCATACACTAATCATGTGACAGATCATGCACTGATCACGTGGCTGATCATGCACTGATACCGTGACTGAGCATGGACTGATCACATGACTATCGTGTAGTGATCACGTGACTTAATGGCGCTGATCATGTGACTGATCATGCACTGATCATGTTTGCTATCATACACTGATCATGTGCCTCTGGAGGCAATAAACAAAGAGCTGAGTAGGCACGAATCAAACAGTCAGCAGGCAATAATCATGGAACTCAGCTGTGAGGAATCATGCTGCTCAGCTGGCAATAATCAAGCAGCTGAGCAGGCAGGAATTACGCAGCACAGCTGGCAATTGTCAAGCAGATGACAGGCAGGAATCGTGCAGCTCAGCTGGCAATTGTCAAGCAGATGAGCAGACAGTAATCACGCAGCTCAGCAGGCCCAGATCACGTGACTGAGCATGCACTGATCACGTGATGATCATGCACTGATCACTTGGATATCATGCACTGATCACGTGGCTGATCATACACTGTTCACGTGTCTGACCATGCACTGATCACGTGGCTGATCATGCACTGCTCACGTAACTGATCATGCACTGATCACGTGGCTATCATGCACTGATCACGTGGCTGAACATGCACTGATCACGTGGCTGATCACACACCTGTCACGTGACATATCATGCACTGATCACGTGGCACTCATGCACTGATCACGTGGCTGATCATACTCTGCTCACGTAACTCATGCACACATCACGTGGCTATCATGCACTGCTCACGTGGCTCGTCATGGAATGATCACGTAGCTACCATATACTGGTCACGTGACTGATCATGCACTGATCACGTAAATGATCATGCACTGTTCACGTGACTGATCATGTACTGATCACGTGACTGATCATGCACTGATCACGTGGCTATCATGCACTGCTCACGTGGCTGATCATGCAACGATCACGTAGCAACCATGTACTGGTCACGTGACTGATCATGCACTGATCACGTAATTGATCATGCACTGATCACGTGGCTCATCATGCACTGATCACGTGGCTGATCACACATGATCACGTGACTGATCATGCACTGATCACGTGGCTATCATGCACTGATCACGTGGCTGATCATGCACTGATCACGTGGATATCATGCACTGATCACGTGGCTGATCACACACTGATCACGTGACTGATCATGCACTGATCACGTGGCTATCATGCACTGATCACGTGGCTGATCATGCACTGATCACGTGGCTGATCATGCACTGATCACGTGGCTATCATGCACTGTCACGTGACTGATCATGCACTGATCACGTGACTGATCATGCACTGATCACGTGGCTGATCATGCACTGATCACGTGACTGATCATGCACTGATCACGTGGCTATCATGCACTACTCACGTGGCTGATCATGCAATGATCATGTAGCTACCATGTACAGGTCACGTGAATGATCATACACCCATCAGGTGACTGATCATGCACTGATCACGTGGCTATCATGCACTGATCACGAGACTGATCATGCACTGATCACGTCTATATCATGCACTGATCACATGACTGCCCATGCACTGATCACGTGGATGATCATACACTAATCATGTGACAGATCATGCACTGATCACGTGGCTGATCATGCACTGATACCGTGACTGAGCATGGACTGATCACATGACTATCATGTAGTGATCACGTGACTTAATGGCGCTGATCATGTGACTGATCATGCACTGATCATGTTTGCTATCATACACTGATCATGTGCCTCTGGAGGCAATAAACAAAGAGCTGAGTAGGCACGAATCAAACAGTCAGCAGGCAATAATCATGGAACTCAGGTGTGAGGAATCATGCTGCTCAGCTGGCAATAATCAAGCAGCTGAGCAGGCAGGAATTACGCAGCACAGCTGGCAATTGTCAAGCAGATGACAGGCAGGAATCGTGCAGCTCAGCTGGCAATTGTCAAGCAGATGAGCAGACAGTAATCACGCAGCTCAGCAGGCCCAGATCACGTGACTGATCATGCACTGATCACGTGATGATCATGCACTGATCACTTGGATATCATGCACTGATCACGTGGCTGATCATACACTGTTCACGTGTCTGACCATGCACTGATCACGTGGCTGATCATACACTGCTCACGTAACTGATCATGCACTGATCACGTGGCTATCATGCACTGATCACGTGGCTGAACATGCACTGTTCACGTGGCTGATCACACACCTGTCACGTGACATATCATGCACTGATCACGTGGCACTCATGCACTGATCACGTGGCTGATCATACTCTGCTCACGTAACTCATGCACACATCACGTGGCTATCATGCACTGCTCACGTGGCTCGTCATGGAATGATCACGTAGCAACCATATACTGGTCACGTGACTGATCATGCAAAGATCACGTAAATGATCATGCACTGTTCACGTGACTGATCATGTACTGATCACGTGACTGATCATGCACTGATCACGTGGCTATCATGCTCTGCTCACGTGGCTGATCATGCAACGATCACGTAGCAACCATGTACTGGTCACGTGACTGATCATGCACTGATCACGTAATTGATCCTGCACTGATCACGTGGCTCATCATGCACTGATCACGTGGCTGATCACACAAGTATCACGTGACTGATCATGCACTGATCACGTGGCTCATGCACTGATCACGTGGCTGTCATGCACTGATCACGTGGATATCATGCACTGATCACGTGGCTGATCACACACGTATCACATGACTGATCATGCACTGATCACGTGGCTATCATGCACTGATCACGTGGCTATCATGCACTGATCACGTGGCTGATCATGCAATGATCACGTAGCTACCATGTACTGGTCACGTGACTGATCATGCACTGATCACGTAATTGATCATGCACTGATCATGTGGCTGATCATGCACTGATCACGTGGCTGATCATACACTGATCACATAACTGATCCTGCACTGATCACGTGACTGATCATGCACTGATCACGTGGCTATCATGCACTGATCACTTGGCTGGACATACACTGATCACGTGGCTGATCATGCACTGATCACGTGACTGATCATGCACTGATCACGTGGCTGATCATGCACTGATCACGTGGCTATCATGCACTGATCACGTGGCTGATCATGCCATGATCACGCAGCTACCATGTACTGGTCACATGACTGATCATGCACTGATCACGTGACTGATCATGCAGTGATCACGTGGCTATCATGAACTACTCACGTGGCTGATCATGCAATGATCATGTAGCTACCATGTACAGGTCACGTGAATGATCATACACCCATCAGGTGACTGATCATGCACTGATCACGTGGCTATCATGCACTGATCACGAGACTGATCATGCACTGTTCACGTCTATATCATGCACTGATCACATGTCTGCCCATGCACTGATCACGTGGATGATCATACACTAATCTTGTGACAGATCATGCACTGATCACGTGGCTGATCATGCACTGATACCGTGACTGAGCATGGACTGATCACATGACTATCATGTAGTGATCACGTGACTTAATGGCGCTGATCATGTGACTGATCATGCGCTGATCATGTTTGCTATCATACACTGATCATGTGCCTCTGGAGGCAATAAACAAAGAGCTGAGTAGGCACGAATCAAACAGTCAGCAGGCAATAATCATGGAACTCAGGTGTGAGGAATCATGCTGCTCAGCTGGCAATAATCAAGCAGCTGAGCAGGCAGGAATTACGCAGCACAGCTGGCAATTGTCAAGCAGATGACAGGCAGGAATCGTGCAGCTCAGCTGGCAATTGTCAAGCAGATGAGCAGACAGTAATCACGCAGCTCAGCAGGCCCAGATCACGTGACTGAGCATGCACTGTTCACGTGGCTGATCATACACTGATCACGTGATGATCATGCACTGATCACTTGGATATCATGCACTGATCACGTGGCTGATCATACACTGTTCACGTGTCTGACCATGCACTGATCACGTGGCTGATCATACACTGCTCACGTAACTGATCATGCACTGATCACGTGGCTATCATGCACTGATCACGTGGCTGAACATGCACTGTTCACGTGGCTGATCACACACCTGTCACGTGACATATCATGCACTGATCACGTGGCACTCATGCACTGATCACGTGGCTGATCATACTCTGCTCACGTAACTCATGCACACATCACGTGGCTATCATGCACTGCTCACGTGGCTCGTCATGGAATGATCACGTAGCAACCATATACTGGTCACGTGACTGATCATGCAAAGATCACGTAAATGATCATGCACTGTTCACGTGACTGATCATGTACTGATCACGTGACTGATCATGCACTGATCACGTGGCTATCATGCTCTGCTCACGTGGCTGATCATGCAACGATCACGTAGCAACCATGTACTGGTCACGTGACTGATCATGCACTGATCACGTAATTGATCCTGCACTGATCACGTGGCTCATCATGCACTGATCACGTGGCTGATCACACATGTATCACGTGACTGATCATGCACTGATCACGTGGCTCTCATGCACTGATCACGTGGCTGTCATGCACTGATCACGTGGATATCATGCACTGATCACGTGGCTGATCACACACGTATCACATGACTGATCATGCACTGATCACGTGGCTATCATGCACTGATCACGTGGCTATCATGCACTGATCACGTGGCTGATCATGCAATGATCACGTAGCTACCATGTACTGGTCACGTGACTGATCATGCACTGATCACGTAATTGATCATGCACTGATCATGTGGCTGATCATGCACTGATCACGTGGCTGATCATGCACTGATCACATAACTGATCATGCACTGATCACGTGACTGATCATGCACTGATCACGTGGCTATCATGCACTGATCACTTGGCTGATCATACACTGATCACGTGCCTGATCATGCACTGATCACGTGGCTGATCATGCACTGATCACGTGACTGATCATGCACTGATCACGTGGCTGATCATGCACTGATCACGTGACTGATCATGCCATGATCACGCAGCTACCATGTACTGGTCACATGACTGATCATGCACTGATCACGTGACTGATCATGCAGTGATCACGTGGCTATCATGAACTACTCACGTGGCTGATCATGCAATGATCATGTAGCTACCATGTACAGGTCACGTGAATGATCATACACCCATCAGGTGACTGATCATGCACTGATCACGTGGCTATCATGCACTGATCACGAGACTGATCATGCACTGATCACGTCTATATCATGCACTGATCACATGACTGCCCGTGCACTGATCACGTGCATGATCATACACTAATCTTGTGACAGATCATGCACTGATCACGTGGCTGATCATGCACTGATACCGTGACTGAGCATGGACTGATCACATGACTATCATGTAGTGATCACGTGACTTAATGGCGCTGATCATGTGACTGATCATGCGCTGATCATGTTTGCTATCATACACTGATCATGTGCCTCTGGAGGCAATAAACAAAGAGCTGAGTAGGCACGAATCAAACAGTCAGCAGGCAATAATCATGGAACTCAGTGTGAGGAATCATGCTGCTCAGCTGGCAATAATCAAGCAGCTGAGCAGGCAGGAATTACGCAGCACAGCTGGCAATTGTCAAGCAGATGACAGGCAGGAATCGTGCAGCTCAGCTGGCAATTGTCAAGCAGATGAGCAGACAGTAATCACGCAGCTCAGCAGGCCCAGATCACGTGACTGAGCATGCACTGTTCACGTGGCTGATCATACACTGATCACGTGATGATCATGCACTGATCACTTGGATATCATGCACTGATCACGTGGCTGATCATACACTGTTCACGTGTCTGACCATGCACTGATCACGTGGCTGATCATACACTGCTCACGTAACTGATCATGCACTGATCACGTGGCTATCATGCACTGATCACGTGGCTGAACATGCACTGTTCACGTGGCTGATCACACACCTGTCACGTGACATATCATGCACTGATCACGTGGCACTCATGCACTGATCACGTGGCTGATCATACTCTGCTCACGTAACTCATGCACACATCACGTGGCTATCATGCACTGCTCACGTGGCTCGTCATGGAATGATCACGTAGCAACCATATACTGGTCACGTGACTGATCATGCACAGATCACGTAAATGATCATGCACTGTTCACGTGACTGATCATGTACTGATCACGTGACTGATCATGCACTGATCACGTGGCTATCATGCTCTGCTCACGTGGCTGATCATGCAACGATCACGTAGCAACCATGTACTGGTCACGTGACTGATCATGCACTGATCACGTAATTGATCATGCACTGATCACGTGGCTCATCATGCACTGATCACGTGGCTGATCACACATGTATCACGTGACTGATCATGCACTGATCACGTGGCTATCATGCACTGATCACGTGGCTGTCATGCACTGATCACGTGGATATCATGCACTGATCACGTGGCTGATCACACACGTATCACATGACTGATCATGCACTGATCACGTGGCTATCATGCACTGATCACGTGGCTATCATGCACTGATCACGTGGCTGATCATGCAATGATCACGTGGCTACCATGCACTGGTCACGTGACTGATCATGCACTGATCACGTAATTGATCATGCACTGATCACGTGGCTGATCATGCACTGATCACGTGACTGATCATGCACTGATCACGTGGCTATCATGCACTACTCACGTGGCTGATCATGCAATGATCACGTAGCTACCATGTACAGGTCACGTGAATGATCATACACCCATCAGGTGACTGATCATGCACTGATCACGTGGCTATCATGCACTGATCACGAGACTGATCATGCACTGATCACGTCTATATCATGCACTGATCACATGACTGCCCATGCACTGATCACGTGGATGATCATACACTAATCTTGTGACAGATCATGCACTGATCACGTGGCTGATCATGCACTGATACCGTGACTGAGCATGGACTGATCACATGACTATCATGTAGTGATCACGTGACTTAATGGCGCTGATCATGTGACTGATCATGCGCTGATCATGTTTGCTATCATACACTGATCATGTGCCTCTGGAGGCAATAAACAAAGAGCTGAGTAGGCACGAATCAAACAGTCAGCAGGCAATAATCATGGAACTCAGCTGTGAGGAATCATGCTGCTCAGCTGGCAATAATCAAGCAGCTGAGCAGGCAGGAATTACGCAGCACAGCTGGCAATTGTCAAGCAGATGACAGGCAGGAATCGTGCAGCTCAGCTGGCAATTGTCAAGCAGATGAGCAGACAGTAATCACGCAGCTCAGCAGGCCCAGATCACGTGACTGAGCATGCACTGATCACGTGATGATCATGCACTGATCACTTGGATATCATGCACTGATCACGTGGCTGATCATACACTGTTCACGTGTCTGACCATGCACTGATCACGTGGCTGATCATACACTGCTCACGTAACTGATCATGCACTGATCACGTGGCTATCATGCACTGATCACGTGGCTGAACATGCACTGTTCACGTGGCTGATCACACACCTGTCACGTGACATATCATGCACTGATCACGTGGCACTCATGCACTGATCACGTGGCTGATCATACTCTGCTCACGTAACTCATGCACACATCACGTGGCTATCATGCACTGCTCACGTGGCTCGTCATGGAATGATCACGTAGCAACCATATACTGGTCACGTGACTGATCATGCAAAGATCACGTAAATGATCATGCACTGTTCACGTGACTGATCATGTACTGATCACGTGACTGATCATGCACTGATCACGTGGCTATCATGCTCTGCTCACGTGGCTGATCATGCAACGATCACGTAGCAACCATGTACTGGTCACGTGACTGATCATGCACTGATCACGTAATTGATCCTGCACTGATCACGTGGCTCATCATGCACTGATCACGTGGCTGATCACACATGTATCACGTGACTGATCATGCACTGATCATGCACTGATCACGTGGCTGTCATGCACTGATCACGTGGATATCATGCACTGATCACGTGGCTGATCACACACTATCACATGACTGATCATGCACTGATCACGTGGCTATCATGCACTGATCACGTGGCTATCATGCACTGATCACGTGGCTGATCAGGCAATGATCACGTAGCTACCATGTACTGGTCACGTGACTGATCATGCACTGATCACGTAATTGATCATGCACTGATCATGTGGCTGATCATGCACTGATCACGTGGCTGATCATACACTGATCACATAACTGATCATGCACTGATCACGTGACTGATCATGCACTGATCACGTGGCTATCATGCACTGATCACTTGGCTGGACATACACTGATCACGTGCCTGGTCATGCACTGATCACGTGGCTGATCATGCACTGATCACGTGACTGATCATGCACTGATCACGTGTCTGATCATGCACTGATCACGTGACTGATCATGCACTGATCTCGTGACTGATCATGCACTGATCACGTGGCTATCATGCACTGCTCACGTGGCTGATCATGCCATGATCACGCAGCTACCATGTACTGGTCACATGACTGATCATGCACTGATCACGTGACTGATCATGCAGTGATCACGTGGCTATCATGCACTACTCACGTGGCTGATCATGCAATGATCATGTAGCTACCATGTACAGTTCACGTGAATGATCATACACCCATCAGGTGACTGATCATGCACTGATCACGTGGCTATCATGCACTGATCACGAGACTGATCATGCACTGATCACGTCTATATCATGCACTGATCACATGACTGCCCTGCACTGATCACGTGGATGATCATACACTAATCTTGTGACAGATCATGCACTGATCACGTGGCTGATCATGCACTGATACCGTGACTGAGCATGGACTGATCACATGACTATCATGTAGTGATCACGTGACTTAATGGCGCTGATCATGTGACTGATCATGCGCTGATCATGTTTGCTATCATACACTGATCATGTGCCTCTGGAGGCAATAAACAAAGAGCTGAGTAGGCACGAATCAAACAGTCAGCAGGCAATAATCATGGAACTCAGGTGTGAGGAATCATGCTGCTCAGCTGGCAATAATCAAGCAGCTGAGCAGGCAGGAATTACGCAGCACAGCTGGCAATTGTCAAGCAGATGACAGGCAGGAATCGTGCAGCTCAGCTGGCAATTGTCAAGCAGATGAGCAGACAGTAATCACGCAGCTCAGCAGGCCCAGATCACGTGACTGAGCATGCACTGTTCACGTGGCTGATCATACACTGATCACGTGATGATCATGCACTGATCACTTGGATATCATGCACTGATCACGTGGCTGATCATACACTGTTCACGTGTCTGACCATGCACTGATCACGTGGCTGATCATACACTGCTCACGTAACTGATCATGCACTGATCACGTGGCTATCATGCACTGATCACGTGGCACTCATGCACTGATCACGTGGCTGATCATACTCTGCTCACTGCACTCATGCACACATCACGTGGCTATCATGCACTGCTCACGTGGCTCGTCATGGAATGATCACGTAGCAACCATATACTGGTAACGTGACTGATCATGCAAAGATCACGTAAATGATCATGCACTGTTCACGTGACTGATCATGTACTGATCACGTGACTGATCATGCACTGATCACGTGGCTATCATGCTCTGCTCACGTGGCTGATCATGCAACGATCACGTAGCAACCATGTACTGGTCACGTGACTGATCATGCACTGATCACGTAATTGATCCTGCACTGATCACGTGGCTCATCATGCACTGATCACGTGGCTGATCACACATGTATCACGTGACTGATCATGCACTGATCACGTGGCTCTCATGCACTGATCACGTGGCTGTCATGCACTGATCACGTGGATATCATGCACTGATCACGTGGCTGATCACACACGTATCACATGACTGATCATGCACTGATCACGTGGCTATCATGCACTGATCACGTGGCTATCATGCACTGATCACGTGGCTGATCATGCAATGATCACGTAGCTACCATGTACTGGTCACGTGACTGATCATGCACTGATCACGTAATTGATCATGCACTGATCATGTGGCTGATCATGCACTGATCACGTGGCTGATCATACACTGATCACATAACTGATCATGCACTGATCACGTGACTGATCATGCACTGATCACGTGGCTATCATGCACTGATCACTTGGCTGACATACACTGATCACGTGCTGGTCATGCACTGATCACGTGGCTGATCATGCACTGATCACGTGACTGATCATGCACTGATCACGTGTCTGATCATGCACTGATCACGTGGCTATCATGCACTGCTCACGTGGCTGATCATGCCATGATCACGCAGCTACCATGTACTGGTCACATGACTGATCATGCACTGATCACGTGACTGATCATGCACTGATCACGTGGCTATCATGAACTACTCACGTGGCTGATCAAGCAATGATCATGTAGCTACCATGTACAGGTCACGTGAATGATCATACACCCATCAGGTGACTGATCATGCACTGATCACGTGGCTATCATGCACTGATCACGAGACTGATCATGCACTGTTCACGTCTATATCATGCACTGATCACATGACTGCCCGTGCACTGATCACGTGGATGATCATACACTAATCTTGTGACAGATCATGCACTGATCACGTGGCTGATCATGCACTGATACCGTGACTGAGCATGGACTGATCACATGACTATCATGTAGTGATCACGTGACTTAATGGCGCTGATCATGTGACTGATCATGCGCTGATCATGTTTGCTATCATACACTGATCATGTGCCTCTGGAGGCAATAAACAAAGAGCTGAGTAGGCACGAATCAAACAGTCAGCAGGCAATAATCATGGAACTCAGGTGTGAGGAATCATGCTGCTCAGCTGGCAATAATCAAGCAGCTGAGCAGGCAAGAATTACGCAGCACAGCTGGCAATTGTCAAGCAGATGACAGGCAGGAATCGTGCAGCTCAGCTGGCAATTGTCAAGCAGATGAGCAGACAGTAATCACGCAGCTCAGCAGGCCCAGATCACGTGACTGAGCATGCACTGTTCACGTGGCTGATCATACACTGATCACGTGATGATCATGCACTGATCACTTGGATATCATGCACTGATCACGTGGCTGATCATACACTGTTCACGTGTCTGACCATGCACTGATCACGTGGCTGATCATGCACTCATCACGTAACTGATCATGCACTGATCACGTGGCTATCATGCACTGATCACGTGGCTGATCATGCACTGTTCACGTGCCTGATCACACACCTGTCACGTGACTATCATGCACTGATCACGTGGATCATGCACTGATCACGTGGCTGATCATGCACTGATCACGTGGCTGATCATGCACTGATCACGTGACTGATCATGCACTGATCACGTGACTGATCATGCACTGATCACGTGGCTATCATGCACTGATCACGTGGCTGATCATGCACTGATCACGTGACTGATCATGCACTGATCACGTGGCTGATCATGCACTGATCACGTGACTGATCATGCACTGATCACGTGACTGATCATGCACTGATCACGTGACTGATCATGCACTGATCACGTGACTGATCATGCACTGATCACGTGGCTATCATGCACTGATCACGTGGCTGATCATGCACTGATCACGTAGCTATCATGCACTGATCACGTGACTGATCATGCACTGATCACGTGGCTGATCATGCACTGATCACGTGACTGATCATGCACTGATCACGTGGATATCATGCACTGATCACGTGGCTGATCATGCACTGATCACGTGGCTGATCATGCACTGATCACGTGGCTGATCATGCACTGATCACGTGACTGATCATGCACTGATCACGTGGCTATCATGCACTGATCACGTGGCTGATCATGCACTGATCACGTGGCTGATCATGCACTGATCACGTGACTATCATGCACTGATCACGTGGCATCATGCACTGATCACGTGGCTGATCATACACTGATCACGTAACTCATGCACTGATCACGTGGCTATCATGCACTGATCACGTGGCTGTCATGCAATGATCACGTAGCTACCATATACTGATCACGTGACTGATCATGCACTGATCACGTGAATGATCATGCACTGATCACGTGACTGATCATGCACTGATCACGTGACTGATCATGCACTGATCACGTGGCTATCATGCACTGCTCACGTGGCTGATCATGCAACGATCACGTAGCTACCATGTACTGGTCACGTGACTGATCATGCACTGATCACGGATCATGCACTGATCACGTGGCTCATCATGCACTGATCACGTGGCTGATCACACATGATCACGTGACTGATCATGCACTGATCACGTGGCTCATGCACTGATCACGTGGCTGTCATGCACTGATCAATGGATGCACTGATCACGTGGCTGATCACACATCATGACTGATCATGCACTGATCACGTGGCTATCATGCACTGATCACGTGGCTATCATGCACTGATCACGTGGCTGATCATGCAATGATCACGTAGCTACCATGTACTGGTCACGTGACTGATCATGCACTGATCACGACTGATCATGCACTGATCACGTGGCTGATCATGCACTGATCACGTGGCTGATCATGCACTGATCACGTGACTGATCATGCACTGATCACGTGACTGATCATGCACTGATCACGTGGCTATCATGCACTGATCACGTGGCTGACATACACTGATCACGTGCCTGATCATGCACTGATCACGTGGCTGATCATGCACTGATCACGTGACTGATCATGCACTGATCACGTGTCTGATCATGCACTGATCACGTGGCTATCATGCACTGCTCACGTGGCTGATCATGCCATGATCACGCAGCTACCATGTACTGGTCACATGACTGATCATGCACTGATCACGTGACTGATCATGCAGTGATCACGTGGCTATCATGCACTACTCACGTGGCTGATCATGCAATGATCATGTAGCTACCATGTACAGGTCACGTGAATGATCATACACCCATCAGGTGACTGATCATGCACTGATCACGTGGCTATCATGCACTGATCACGAGACTGATCATGCACTGATCACGTCTATATCATGCACTGATCACATGACTGCCCATGCACTGATCACGGATGATCATACACTAATCTTGTGACAGATCATGCACTGATCACGTGGCTGATCATGCACTGATACCGTGACTGAGCATGGACTGATCACATGACTATCATGTAGTGATCACGTGACTTAATGGCGCTGATCATGTGACTGATCATGCGCTGATCATGTTTGCTATCATACACTGATCATGTGCCTCTGGAGGCAATAAACAAAGAGCTGAGTAGGCACGAATCAAACAGTCAGCAGGCAATAATCATGGAACTCAGGTGTGAGGAATCATGCTGCTCAGCTGGCAATAATCAAGCAGCTGAGCAGGCAGGAATTACGCAGCACAGCTGGCAATTGTCAAGCAGATGACAGGCAGGAATCGTGCAGCTCAGCTGGCAATTGTCAAGCAGATGAGCAGACAGTAATCACGCAGCTCAGCAGGCCCAGATCACGTGACTGAGCATGCACTGTTCACGTGGCTGATCATACACTGATCACGTGATGATCATGCACTGATCACTTGGATATCATGCACTGATCACGTGGCTGATCATACACTGTTCACGTGTCTGACCATGCACTGATCACGTGGCTGATCATACACTGCTCACGTAACTGATCATGCACTGATCACGTGGCTATCATGCACTGATCACGTGGCTGAACATGCACTGTTCACGTGGCTGATCACACACCTGTCACGTGACATATCATGCACTGATCACGTGGCACTCATGCACTGATCACGTGGCTGATCATACTCTGCTCACGTAACTCATGCACACATCACGTGGCTATCATGCACTGCTCACGTGGCTGTCATGGAATGATCACGTAGCAACCATATACTGGTCACGTGACTGATCATGCACTGATCACGTAAATGATCATGCACTGATCACGTGACTGATCATGTACTGATCACGTGACTGATCATGCACTGATCACGTGGCTATCATGCACTGCTCACGTGGCTGATCATGCAACTGATCACGTAGCAACCATGTACTGGTCACGTGACTGATCATGCACTGATCACGTAATTGATCATGCACTGATCACGTGGCTCATCATGCACTGATCACGTGGCTGATCACACATGATCACGTGACTGATCATGCACTGATCACGTGGCTATCATGCACTGATCACGTGGCTGATCATGCACTGATCACGTGGATATCATGCACTGATCACGTGGCTGATCACACACGTATCACGTGACTGATCATGCACTGATCACGTGGCTATCATGCACTGATCACGTGACTGATCATGCACTGATCACGTCTATATCATGCACTGATCACATGACTGCCCATGCACTGATCACGTGGATGATCATACACTAATCTTGTGACAGATCATGCACTGATCACGTGGCTGATCATGCACTGATACCGTGACTGAGCATGGACTGATCACATGACTATCATGTAGTGATCACGTGACTTAATGGCGCTGATCATGTGACTGATCATGCGCTGATCATGTTTGCTATCATACACTGATCATGTGCCTCTGGAGGCAATAAACAAAGAGCTGAGTAGGCACGAATCAAACAGTCAGCAGGCAATAATCATGGAACTCAGGTGTGAGGAATCATGCTGCTCAGCTGGCAATAATCAAGCAGCTGAGCAGGCAGGAATTACGCAGCACAGCTGGCAATTGTCAAGCAGATGACAGGCAGGAATCGTGCAGCTCAGCTGGCAATTGTCAAGCAGATGAGCAGACAGTAATCACGCAGCTCAGCAGGCCCAGATCACGTGACTGAGCATGCACTGTTCACGTGGCTGATCATACACTGATCACGTGATGATCATGCACTGATCACTTGGATATCATGCACTGATCACGTGGCTGATCATACACTGTTCACGTGTCTGACCATGCACTGATCACGTGGCTGATCATACACTGCTCACGTAACTGATCATGCACTGATCACGTGGCTATCATGCACTGATCACGTGGCTGAACATGCACTGTTCACGTGGCTGATCACACACCTGTCACGTGACATATCATGCACTGATCACGTGGCACTCATGCACTGATCACGTGGCTGATCATACTCTGCTCACGTAACTCATGCACACATCACGTGGCTATCATGCACTGCTCACGTGGCTGTCATGGAATGATCACGTAGCAACCATATACTGGTCACGTGACTGATCATGCAAAGATCACGTAAATGATCATGCACTGTTCACGTGACTGATCATGTACTGATCACGTGACTGATCATGCACTGATCACGTGGCTATCATGCACTGCTCACGTGGCTGATCATGCAACGATCACGAGCAACCATGTACTGGTCACGTGACTGATCATGCACTGATCACGTAATTGATCCTGCACTGATCACGTGGCTCATCATGCACTGATCACGTGGCTGATCACACATGTATCACGTGACTGATCATGCACTGATCACGTGGCTCTCATGCACTGATCACGTGGCTGTCATGCACTGATCACGTGGATATCATGCACTGATCACGTGGCTGATCACACACGTATCACATGACTGATCATGCACTGATCACGTGGCTATCATGCACTGATCACGTGGCTATCATGCACTGATCACGTGGCTGATCATGCAATGATCACGTAGCTACCAT
Source organism: Bos javanicus (assembly GCF_032452875.1). Taxonomy (NCBI): domain Eukaryota; kingdom Metazoa; phylum Chordata; class Mammalia; order Artiodactyla; family Bovidae; genus Bos; species Bos javanicus. Next base: position 28,436 of record NW_026894376.1, on the reverse strand, counting down.
GTACTGGTCACGTGACTGATCATGCACTGATCACGTAATTGATCATGCACTGATCATGTGGCTGATCATGCACTGATCACGTGGCTGATCATGCACTGATCACATAACTGATCATGCACTGATCACGTGACTGATCATGCACTGATCACGTGGCTATCATGCACTGATCACGGCTGGACATACACTGATCACGTGCCTGGTCATGCACTGATCACGTGGCTGATCATGCACTGATCACGTGACTGATCATGCACTGATCTCGTGTCTGATCATGCACTGATCACGTGGCTATCATGCACTGCTCACGTGGCTGATCATGCCATGATCACGCAGCTACCATGTACTGGTCACATGACTGATCATGCACTGATCACGTGACTGATCATGCAGTGATCACGTGGCTATCATGCACTACTCACGTGGCTGATCATGCAATGATCATGTAGCTACCATGTACAGGTCACGTGAATGATCATACACCCATCAGGTGACTGATCATGCACTGATCACGTGGCTATCATGCACTGATCACGAGACTGATCATGCACTGATCACGTCTATATCATGCACTGATCACATGACTGCCCATGCACTGATCACGTGGATGATCATACACTAATCTTGTGACAGATCATGCACTGATCACGTGGCTGATCATGCACTGATACCGTGACTGAGCATGGACTGATCACATGACTATCATGTAGTGATCACGTGACTTAATGGCGCTGATCATGTGACTGATCATGCGCTGATCATGTTTGCTATCATACACTGATCATGTGCCTCTGGAGGCAATAAACAAAGAGCTGAGTAGGCACGAATCAAACAGTCAGCAGGCAATAATCATGGAACTCAGGTGTGAGGAATCATGCTGCTCAGCTGGCAATAATCAAGCAGCTGAGCAGGCAGGAATTACGCAGCACAGCTGGCAATTGTCAAGCAGATGACAGGCAGGAATCGTGCAGCTCAGCTGGCAATTGTCAAGCAGATGAGCAGACAGTAATCACGCAGCTCAGCAGGCCCAGATCACGTGACTGAGCATGCACTGTTCACGTGGCTGATCATACACTGATCACGTGATGATCATGCACTGATCACTTGGATATCATGCACTGATCACGTGGCTGATCATACACTGTTCACGTGTCTGACCATGCACTGATCACGTGGCTGATCATACACTGCTCACGTAACTGATCATGCACTGATCACGTGGCTATCATGCACTGATCACGTGGCTGAACATGCACTGTTCACGTGGCTGATCACACACCTGTCACGTGACATATCATGCACTGATCACGTGGCACTCATGCACTGATCACGTGGCTGATCATACTCTGCTCACGTAACTCATGCACACATCACGTGGCTATCATGCACTGCTCACGTGGCTCATGGAATGATCACGTAGCAACCATATACTGGTCACGTGACTGATCATGCAAAGATCACGTAAATGATCATGCACTGTTCACGTGACTGATCATGTACTGATCACGTGACTGATCATGCACTGATCACGTGGCTATCATGCTCTGCTCACGTGGCTGATCATGCAACGATCACGTAGCAACCATGTACTGGTCACGTGACTGATCATGCACTGATCACGTAATTGATCCTGCACTGATCACGTGGCTCATCATGCACTGATCACGTGGCTGATCACACATGTATCACGTGACTGATCATGCACTGATCACGTGGCTCTCATGCACTGATCACGTGGCTGTCATGCACTGATCACGTGGATATCATGCACTGATCACGTGGCTGATCACACACGTATCACATGACTGATCATGCACTGATCACGTGGCTATCATGCACTGATCACGTGGCTATCATGCACTGATCACGTGGCTGATCATGCAATGATCACGTAGCTACCATGCACTGATCACGTGACTGATCATGCACTGATCACGACTGATCATGCACTGATCACGTGGCTGATCATGCACTGATCACGTGGCTGATCATACTGATCACGTAACTGATCATGCACTGATCACGTGACTGATCATGCACTGATCACGTGGCTATCATGCACTGATCACGTGGCTGATCATGCACTGATCACGTGACTGATCATGCACTGATCACGTGGCTGATCATGCACTGATCACGTGACTGATCATGCACTGATCACGTGGCTGATCATGCACTGATCACGTGGCTGATCATGCACTGATCACGTGACTGATCATGCACTGATCACGTGGCTATCATGCACTGATCACGTGGCTGATCATGCATGATCACAGTGATCATGCACTGATCACGTGACTGATCATGCACTGATCACGTGGCTGATCATGCACTGATCACGTGATGATCATGCACTGATCATGGCATGCACTGATCACGTGGCTGATCATGCACTGATCACGTGTCTGACATGCACTGATCACGTGGCTGATCATGCACTGATCACGTAACTGATCATGCACTGATCACGTGGCTATCATGCACTGATCACGTGGCTGACATGCATCACGTGGCTGATCACACACTGTCACGTGACTGATCATGCACTGATCACGTGGCACTCATGCACTGATCACGTGGCTGATCATACTGCACTCATGATCACGTGGCTATCATGCACTGATCACGTGGCTGTCATGCTGATCACGTCACACACGTGCATCATGCACTGATCACTGATCATGCACTGATCACGTGACTGATCATGCACTGATCACGTGACTGATCATGCACTGATCACGTGGCTATCATGCACTGATCACGTGGCTGATCATGCACTGATCACGTGGCAACCATGTACTGGTCACGTGACTGATCATGCACTGATCACGTAATTGATCATGCACTGATCACGTGGCTCATCATGCACTGATCACGTGGCTGATCATGCACTGATCACGTGACTGATCATGCACTGATCACGTGGCTATCATGCACTGATCACGTGGCTGATCATGCACTGATCACGTGGCTGATCATGCACTGATCACGTGGCTATCATGCACTGATCACGTGGCTGATCATGCACTGATCACGTAGCTACCATGTACTGGTCACGTGACTGATCATGCACTGATCACGTAATTGATCATGCACTGATCACGTGGCTGATCATGCACTGATCACGTGGCTGATCATGCACTGATCACGTGACTGATCATGCACTGATCACGTGACTGATCATGCACTGATCACGTGGCTATCATGCACTGATCATGCACTGATCACGTGACTGATCATGCACTGATCACGTGGCTGATCATGCACTGATCACGTGACTGATCATGCACTGATCACGTGACTGATCATGCACTGATCACGTGGCTATCATGCACTGCTCACGTGGCTGATCATGCCATGATCACGCAGCTACCATGTACTGGTCACATGACTGATCATGCACTGATCACGTGACTGATCATGCACTGATCACGTGGCTATCATGCACTACTCACGTGGCTGATCATGCAATGATCATGTAGCTACCATGTACAGGTCACGTGAATGATCATACACCCATCAGGTGACTGATCATGCACTGATCACGTGGCTATCATGCACTGATCACGAGACTGATCATGCACTGATCACGTCTATATCATGCACTGATCACATGACTGCCATGCACTGATCACGTGGATGATCATACACTAATCATGTGACAGATCATGCACTGATCACGTGGCTGATCATGCACTGATACCGTGACTGAGCATGGACTGATCACATGACTATCATGTAGTGATCACGTGACTTAATGGCGCTGATCATGTGACTGATCATGCGCTGATCATGTTTGCTATCATACACTGATCATGTGCCTCTGGAGGCAATAAACAAAGAGCTGAGTAGGCACGAATCAAACAGTCAGCAGGCAATAATCATGGAACTCAGGTGTGAGGAATCATGCTGCTCAGCTGGCAATAATCAAGCAGCTGAGCAGGCAGGAATTACGCAGCACAGCTGGCAATTGTCAAGCAGATGACAGGCAGGAATCGTGCAGCTCAGCTGGCAATTGTCAAGCAGATGAGCAGACAGTAATCACGCAGCTCAGCAGGCCCAGATCACGTGACTGAGCATGCACTGTTCACGTGGCTGATCATACACTGATCACGTGATGATCATGCACTGATCACTTGGATATCATGCACTGATCACGTGGCTGATCATACACTGTTCACGTGTCTGACCATGCACTGATCACGTGGCTGATCATACACTGCTCACGTAACTGATCATGCACTGATCACGTGGCTATCATGCACTGATCACGTGGCTGAACATGCACTGTTCACGTGGCTGATCACACACCTGTCACGTGACATATCATGCACTGATCACGTGGCACTCATGCACTGATCATATCATGTCTGCTCACGTAACTCATGCACACATCACGTGGCTATCATGCACTGCTCACGTGGCTCGTCATGGAATGATCACGAGCTACCATATACTGGTCACGTGACTGATCATGCACAGATCACGTAAATGATCATGCACTGTTCACGTGACTGATCATGTACTGATCACGTGACTGATCATGCACTGATCACGTGGCTATCATGCTCTGCTCACGTGGCTGATCATGCAACGATCACGTAGCAACCATGTACTGGTCACGTGACTGATCATGCACTGATCACGTAATTGATGCACTGATCACGTGGCTCATCATGCACTGATCACGTGGCTGATCACACATGTATCACGTGACTGATCATGCACTGATCACGTGCATGCACTGATCACGTGGCTGTCATGCACTGATCACGTGGATATCATGCACTGATCACGTGGCTGATCACACATATCACATGACTGATCATGCACTGATCACGTGGCTATCATGCACTGATCACGTGGCTATCATGCACTGATCACGTGGCTGATCATGCAATGATCACGTAGCTACCATGTACTGGTCACGTGACTGATCATGCACTGATCACTGATCATGCACTGATCACGTGGCTGATCATGCACTGATCACGTGGCTGATCATGCACTGATCCGCTATCATGTCACGTGGCTGATCATGCCATAGCTACCATGTACAGTCACGTGAATGATCATACACCCATCAGGTGACTGATCATGCACTGATCACGTGGCTATCATGCACTGATCACGAGACTGATCATGCACTGATCACGTCTATATCATGCACTGATCACATGACTGCCCATGCACTGATCACGTGGATGATCATACACTAATCTTGTGACAGATCATGCACTGATCACGTGGCTGATCATGCACTGATACTGTGACTGAGCATGGACTGATCACATGACTATCATGTAGTGATCACGTGACTTAATGGCGCTGATCATGTGACTGATCATGCGCTGATCATGTTTGCTATCATACACTGATCATGTGCCTCTGGAGGCAATAAACAAAGAGCTGAGTAGGCACGAATCAAACAGTCAGCAGGCAATAATCATGGAACTCAGCTGTGAGGAATCATGCTGCTCAGCTGGCAATAATCAAGCAGCTGAGCAGGCAGGAATTACGCAGCACAGTTGGCAATTGTCAAGCAGATGACAGGCAGGAATCGTGCAGCTCAGCTGGCAATTGTCAAGCAGATGAGCAGACAGTAATCACGCAGCTCAGCAGGCCCAGATCACGTGACTGAGCATGCACTGATCACGTGATGATCATGCACTGATCACTTGGATATCATGCACTGATCACGTGGCTGATCATACACTGTTCACGTGTCTGACCATGCACTGATCACGTGGCTGATCATACACTGCTCACGTAACTGATCATGCACTGATCACGTGGCTATCATGCACTGATCACGTGGCTGAACATGCACTGTTCACGTGGCTGATCACACACCTGTCACGTGACATATCATGCACTGATCACGTGGCACTCATGCACTGATCACGTGGCTGATCATACTCTGCTCACGTAACTCATGCACACATCACGTGGCTATCATGCACTGCTCACGTGGCTCGTCATGGAATGATCACGTAGCAACCATATACTGGTCACGTGACTGATCATGCAAAGATCACGAATGATCATGCACTGTTCACGTGACTGATCATGTACTGATCACGTGACTGATCATGCACTGATCACGTGGCTATCATGCACTGCTCACGTGGCTGATCATGCAACGATCACGTAGCAACCATGTACTGGTCACGTGACTGATCATGCACTGATCACGTAATTGATCCTGCACTGATCACGTGGCTCATCATGCACTGATCACGTGGCTGATCACACATGTATCACGTGACTGATCATGCACTGATCGTGGCTCTCATGCACTGATCACGTGGCTGTCATGCACTGATCACGTGGATATCATGCACTGATCACGTGGCTGATCACACACGTATCACATGACTGATCATGCACTGATCACGTGGCTATCATGCACTGATCACGTGGCTATCATGCACTGATCACGTGGCTGATCATGCAATGATCACGTAGCTACCATGTACTGGTCACGTGACTGATCATGCACTGATCACGTAATTGATCATGCACTGATCACGTGGCTGATCATGCACTGATCACGTGGCTGATCATACACTGATCACATAACTGATCATGCACTGATCACGTGACTGATCATGCACTGATCACGTGGCTATCATGCACTGATCACTTGGCTGATCATGCACTGATCACGTGCCTGATCATGCACTGATCACGTGGCTGATCATGCACTGATCACGTGACTGATCATGCACTGATCACGTGGCTGATCATGCACTGATCACGTGACTGATCATGCACTGATCACGTGTCTGATCATGCACTGATCACGTGGCTATCATGCACTGCTCACGTGGCTGATCATGCCATGATCACGCAGCTACCATGTACTGGTCACATGACTGATCATGCACTGATCACGTGACTGATCATGCACTGATCACGTGGCTATCATGCACTACTCACGTGGCTGATCATGCAATGATCATGTAGCTACCATGTACAGGTCACGTGAATGATCATACACCCATCAGGTGACTGATCATGCACTGATCACGTGGCTATCATGCACTGATCATGCACTGATCACGCACTGATCACGTCTATACCATGCACTGATCACATGACTGCCCGTGCACTGATCACGTGGATGATCATACACTAATCTTGTGACAGATCATGCACTGATCACGTGGCTGATCATGCACTGATACCGTGACTGAGCATGGACTGATCACATGACTATCATGTAGTGATCACGTGACTTAATGGCGCTGATCATGTGACTGATCATGCGCTGATCATGTTTGCTATCATACACTGATCATGTGCCTCTGGAGGCAATAAACAAAGAGCTGAGTAGGCACGAATCAAACAGTCAGCAGGCAATAATCATGGAACTCAGGTGTGAGGAATCATGCTGCTCAGCTGGCAATAATCAAGCAGCTGAGCAGGCAGGAATTACGCAGCACAGCTGGCAATTGTCAAGCAGATGACAGGCAGGAATCGTGCAGCTCAGCTGGCAATTGTCAAGCAGATGAGCAGACAGTAATCACGCAGCTCAGCAGGCCCAGATCACGTGACTGAGCATGCACTGTTCACGTGGCTGATCATACACTGATCACGTGATGATCATGCACTGATCACTTGGATATCATGCACTGATCACGTGGCTGATCATACACTGTTCACGTGTCTGACCATGCACTGATCACGTGGCTGATCATACACTGCTCACGTAACTGATCATGCACTGATCACGTGGCTATCATGCACTGATCACGTGGCTGAACATGCACTGTTCACGTGGCTGATCACACACCTGTCACGTGACATATCATGCACTGATCACGTGGCACTCATGCACTGATCACGTGGCTGATCATACTCTGCTCACGTAACTCATGCACACATCACGTGGCTATCATGCACTGCTCACGTGGCTCGTCATGGAATGATCACGTAGCAACCATATACTGGTAACGTGACTGATCATGCAAAGATCACGTAAATGATCATGCACTGTCACGTGACTGATCATGTACTGATCACGTGACTGATCATGCACTGATCACGTGGCTATCATGCTCTGCTCACGTGGCTGATCATGCAACGATCACGTAGCAACCATGTACTGGTCACGTGACTGATCATGCACTGATCACGTAATTGATCCTGCACTGATCACGTGGCTCATCATGCACTGATCACGTGGCTGATCACACATGTATCACGTGACTGATCATGCACTGATCGTGGCTCTCATGCACTGATCACGTGGCTGTCATGCACTGATCACGTGGATATCATGCACTGATCACGTGGCTGATCACACACGTATCACATGACTGATCATGCACTGATCACGTGGCTATCATGCACTGATCACGTGGTCATGCACTGATCACGCTGATCAGGCAATGATCACGTAGCTACCATGTACTGGTCACGTGACTGATCATGCACTGATCACGTAATTGATCATGCACTGATCATGTGGCTGATCATGCACTGATCACGTGGCTGATCATACACTGATCACATAACTGATCATGCACTGATCACGTGACTGATCATGCACTGATCACGTGGCTATCATGCACTGATCACTTGGCTGGACATACACTGATCACGTGCCTGATCATGCACTGATCACGTGGCTGATCATGCACTGATCACGTGACTGATCATGCACTGATCTCGTGTCTGATCATGCACTGATCACGTGGCTATCATGCACTGCTCACGTGGCTGATCATGCCATGATCACGCAGCTACCATGTACTGGTCACATGACTGATCATGCACTGATCACGTGACTGATCATGCAGTGATCACGTGGCTATCATGCACTACTCACGTGGCTGATCATGCAATGATCATGTAGCTACCATGTACAGGTCACGTGAATGATCATACACCCATCAGGTGACTGATCATGCACTGATCACGTGGCTATCATGCACTGATCACGAGACTGATCATGCACTGTTCACGTCTATATCATGCACTGATCACATGACTGCCCATGCACTGATCACGTGGATGATCATACACTAATCTTGTGACAGATCATGCACTGATCACGTGGCTGATCATGCACTGATACCGTGACTGAGCATGGACTGATCACATGACTATCATGTAGTGATCACGTGACTTAATGGCGCTGATCATGTGACTGATCATGCGCTGATCATGTTTGCTATCATACACTGATCATGTGCCTCTGGAGGCAATAAACAAAGAGCTGAGTAGGCACGAATCAAACAGTCAGCAGGCAATAATCATGGAACTCAGGTGTGAGGAATCATGCTGCTCAGCTGGCAATAATCAAGCAGCTGAGCAGGCAGGAATTATGCAGCACAGCTGGCAATTGTCAAGCAGATGACAGGCAGGAATCGTGCAGCTCAGCTGGCAATTGTCAAGCAGATGAGCAGACAGTAATCACGCAGCTCAGCAGGCCCAGATCACGTGACTGAGCATGCACTGTTCACGTGGCTGATCATACACTGATCACGTGATGATCATGCACTGATCACTTGGATATCATGCACTGATCACGTGGCTGATCATACACTGTTCACGTGTCTGACCATGCACTGATCACGTGGCTGATCATACACTGCTCACGTAACTGATCATGCACTGATCACGTGGCTATCATGCACTGATCACGTGGCTGAACATGCACTGTTCACGTGGCTGATCACACACCTGTCACGTGACATATCATGCACTGATCACGTGGCTGATCATGCACTGATCATGGCTGATCATGCACTGATCACGTGGCTGATCATACACTGATCACGTGACTGATCATGCACTGATCACGTGACTGATCATGCACTGATCACGTGGCTATCATGCACTGATCACGTGGCTGATCATGCACTGATCACGTGACTGATCATGCACTGATCACGTGGCTGATCATGCACTGATCACGTGACTGATCATGCACTGATCACGTGGCTGATCATGCACTGATCACGTGACTGATCATGCACTGATCACGTGACTGATCATGCACTGATCACGTGGCTATCATGCACTGATCACGTGGCTGATCATGCACTGATCACGTGGCTGATCATGCACTGATCACGTGACTGATCATGCACTGATCACGTGGCTGATCATGCACTGATCACGTGATGATCATGCACTGATCACGTGGATATCATGCACTGATCACGTGGCTGATCATACACTGATCACGTGACTGATCATGCACTGATCACGTGGCTGATCATGCACTGATCACGTCTGATCATGCACTGATCACGTGGCTATCATGCACTGATCACGTGGCTGATCATGCACTGATCACGTGGCTGATCATGCACTGATCACGTGACTATCATGCACTGATCACGTGGCACTCATGCACTGATCACGTGGCTGATCGCACTGATCACGTGACTCATGCACACATCACGTGGCTATCATGCACTGATCACGTGGCTGATCATGCAATGATCACAAGATACCATGCACTGGCACGTGACTGATCATGCACTGATCACGTGTTGATCATGCACTGATCACGTGACTGATCATGCACTGATCACGTGACTGATCATGCACTGATCACGTGCTATCATGCACTGCTCACGTGGCTGATCATGCAACGATCACGTAGCAACCATGTACTGGTCACGGACTGATCATGCACTGATCACGTAATGATCATGCACTGATCACGTGGCTCATCATGCACTGATCACGTGGCTGATCACACATGTATCACGTGACTGATCATGCACTGATCCCGTGGCTCTCATGCACTGATCACGTGGCTGTCATGCACTGATCACGTGGATATCATGCACTGATCACGTGGCTGATCACACACGTATCACATGACTGATCATGCACTGATCACGTGGCATCATGCACTGATCATGGCATCATGCACTGATCACGTGGCTGATCAGGCAATGATCACGTAGCTACCATGTACTGGTCACGTGACTGATCATGCACTGATCACAATTGATCATGCACTGATCATGTGGCTGATCATGCACTGATCACGTGGCTGATCATACACTGATCACGTAACTGATCATGCACTGATCACGTGACTGATCATGCACTGATCACGTGGCTATCATGCACTGATCACTTGGCTGGACATACACTGATCACGTGCCTGATCATGCACTGATCACGTGGCTGATCATGCACTGATCACGTGACTGATCATGCACTGATCTCGTGTCTGATCATGCACTGATCACGTGGCTATCATGCACTGCTCACGTGGCTGATCATGCCATGATCACGCAGCTACCATGTACTGGTCACATGACTGATCATGCACTGATCACGTGACTGATCATGCAGTGATCACGTGGCTATCATGAACTACTCACGTGGCTGATCATGCAATGATCATGTAGCTACCATGTACAGGTCACGTGAATGATCATACACCCATCAGGTGACTGATCATGCACTGATCACGTGGCTATCATGCACTGATCACGAGACTGATCATGCACTGTTCACGTCTATATCATGCACTGATCACATGACTGCCCATGCACTGATCACGTGGATGATCATACACTAATCTTGTGACAGATCATGCACTGATCACGTGGCTGATCATGCACTGATACCGTGACTGAGCATGGACTGATCACATGACTATCATGTAGTGATCACGTGACTTAATGGCGCTGATCATGTGACTGATCATGCGCTGATCATGTTTGCTATCATACACTGATCATGTGCCTCTGGAGGCAATAAACAAAGAGCTGAGTAGGCACGAATCAAACAGTCAGCAGGCAATAATCATGGAACTCAGGTGTGAGGAATCATGCTGCTCAGCTGGCAATAATCAAGCAGCTGAGCAGGCAGGAATTACGCAGCACAGCTGGCAATTGTCAAGCAGATGACAGGCAGGAATCGTGCAGCTCAGCTGGCAATTGTCAAGCAGATGAGCAGACAGTAATCACGCAGCTCAGCAGGCCCAGATCACGTGACTGAGCATGCACTGTTCACGTGGCTGATCATACACTGATCACGTGATGATCATGCACTGATCACTTGGATATCATGCACTGATCACGTGGCTGATCATACACTGTTCACGTGTCTGACCATGCACTGATCACGTGGCTGATCATACACTGCTCACGTAACTGATCATGCACTGATCACGTGGCTATCATGCACTGATCACGGCTGAACATGCACTGTTCACGTGGCTGATCACACACCTGTCACGTGACATATCATGCACTGATCACGTGGCACTCATGCACTGATCACGTGGCTGATCATACTCTGCTCACGTAACTCATGCACACATCACGTGGCTATCATGCACTGCTCACGTGGCTCGTCATGGAATGATCACGTAGCTACCATATACTGGTCACGTGACTGATCATGCACTGATCACGTAAATGATCATGCACTGTTCACGTGACTGATCATGTACTGATCACGTGACTGATCATGCACTGATCACGTGGCTATCATGCACTGCTCACGTGGCTGATCATGCAACGATCACGTAGCAACCATGTACTGGTCACGTGACTGATCATGCACTGATCACGTAATTGATCATGCACTGATCACGTGGCTCATCATGCACTGATCACGTGGCTGATCACACATGTATCACGTGACTGATCATGCACTGATCACGTGGCTATCATGCACTGATCACGTGGCTGATCATGCACTGATCACGTGGCTATCATGCACTGATCACGTGGCTGATCACACACGTATCACATGACTGATCATGCACTGATCACGTGGCTATCATGCACTGATCACGTAGACTGATCATGCACTGTTCACGTCTATATCATGCACTGATCACATGACTGCCCATGCACTGATCACGTGGATGATCATACACTGATCACGTGACAGATCATGCACTGATCACGTGGCTGATCATGCACTGATACCGTGACTGAGCATGGACTGATCACATGACTATCATGTAGTGATCACGTGACTTAATGGCGCTGATCATGTGACTGATCATGCGCTGATCATGTTTGCTATCATACACTGATCATGTGCCTCTGGAGGCAATAAACAAAGAGCTGAGTAGGCACGAATCAAACAGTCAGCAGGCAATAATCATGGAACTCAGGTGTGAGGAATCATGCTGCTCAGCTGGCAATAATCAAGCAGCTGAGCAGGCAGGAATTACGCAGCACAGCTGGCAATTGTCAAGCAGATGACAGGCAGGAATCGTGCAGCTCAGCTGGCAATTGTCAAGCAGATGAGCAGACAGTAATCACGCAGCTCAGCAGGCCCAGATCACGTGACTGAGCATGCACTGTTCACGTGGCTGATCATACACTGATCACGTGACTGATCATGCACTGATCACGTGGCTATCATGCACTGATCACGTGGCTGATCATACACTGATCACGTGGATATCATGCACTGATCACGTGGCTGATCATACACTGATCACGTGACTGATCATGCACTGATCACGTGGCTATCATGCACTGATCACGTGGCTATCATGCACTGATCACGTGGCTGATCATGCACTGATCACGTAGCTACCATGCACTGATCACGTGACTGATCATGCACTGATCACGTAACTGATCATGCACTGATCACGTGGCTGATCATGCACTGATCACGCATGACAATACACTGATCATCACAACTGATCATGCACTGATCATGGACTGATCATGCACTGATCACGTGGCTATCATGCACTGATCACGTACTGATCATACTGATCACGCCTGATCATGCACTGATCACGTGGCTGATCATGCACTGATCACGTGACTGATCATGCACCATCACGTATTGATCATGCACTGATCACGTGGCTATCATGCACTGATCACGGCTGATCATGCATGATCACAGCTATCATGCACTGATCACGTGACTGATCATGCACTGATCACGTCTGATCATGCACTGATCACGTGGCTCTCATGCACTGATCACGTGGCTGATCATACACTGATCACGTGACTGATCATGCACTGATCACATGACTGATCATGCACTGATCACGTGACTGATCATGCAGTGATCACGTGGCTATCATGCACTACTCACGTGGCTGATCATGCAATGATCATGTAGCTACCATGTACAGGTCACGTGAATGATCATACACCCATCAGGTGACTGATCATGCACTGATCACGTGGCTATCATGCACTGATCACGAGACTGATCATGCACTGTTCACGTCTATATCATGCACTGATCACATGACTGCCCATGCACTGATCACGTGGATGATCATACACTAATCTTGACAGATCATGCACTGATCACGTGGCTGATCATGCACTGATACCGTGACTGAGCATGGACTGATCACATGACTATCATGTAGTGATCACGTGACTTAATGGCGCTGATCATGTGACTGATCATGCGCTGATCATGTTTGCTATCATACACTGATCATGTGCCTCTGGAGGCAATAAACAAAGAGCTGAGTAGGCACGAATCAAACAGTCAGCAGGCAATAATCATGGAACTCAGGTGTGAGGAATCATGCTGCTCAGCTGGCAATAATCAAGCAGCTGAGCAGGCAGGAATTATGCAGCACAGCTGGCAATTGTCAAGCAGATGACAGGCAGGAATCGTGCAGCTCAGCTGGCAATTGTCAAGCAGATGAGCAGACAGTAATCACGCAGCTCAGCAGGCCCAGATCACGTGACTGAGCATGCACTGTTCACGTGGCTGATCATACACTGATCACGTGATGATCATGCACTGATCACTTGGATATCATGCACTGATCACGTGGCTGATCATACACTGTTCACGTGTCTGACCATGCACTGATCACGTGGCTGATCATGCACTGCTCACGTAACTGATCATGCACTGATCACGTGGCTATCATGCACTGATCACGTGGCTGAACATGCACTGTTCACGTGGCTGATCACACACCTGTCACGTGACATATCATGCACTGATCACGTGGCACTCATGCACTGATCACGTGGCTGATCATACTCTGCTCACGTAACTCATGCACACATCACGTGGCTATCATGCACTGCTCACGTGGCTCGTCATGGAATGATCACGTAGCAACCATATACTGGTCACGTGACTGATCATGCAAAGATCACGTAAATGATCATGCACTGTTCACGTGACTGATCATGTACTGATCACGTGACTGATCATGCACTGATCACGTGGCTATCATGCTCTGCTCACGTGGCTGATCATGCAACGATCACGTAGCAACCATGTACTGGTCACGTGACTGATCATGCACTGATCACGTAATTGATCCTGCACTGATCACGTGGCTCATCATGCACTGATCACGTGGCTGATCACACATGTATCACGTGACTGATCATGCACTGATCCCGTGGCTCTCATGCACTGATCACGTGGCTGTCATGCACTGATCACGTGGATATCATGCACTGATCACGCTGATCACACACGTATCACATGACTGATCATGCACTGATCACGTGGCTATCATGCACTGATCACGTGGCTATCATGCACTGATCACGTGGCTGATCATGCAATGATCACGTAGCTACCATGTACTGTCACGTGATGATCATGCACTGATCACGTAATTGATCATGCACTGATCATGTGCTGATCATGCACTGATCACGTGGCTGATCATGCACTGATCACGTAACTGATCATGCACTGATCACGTGACTGATCATGCACTGATCACGTGGCTATCATGCACTGATCACTTGCTGGACATGCACTGATCACGTGCCTGATCATGCACTGATCACGTGATGATCATGCACTGATCACGTGATCTGATCATGCACTGATCTCGTGGCTGATCATGCACTGATCACGTGACTGATCATGCACTGATCACGTGACTGATCATGCACTGATCACGTGGCTATCATGCACTGATCACGTGGCTGATCATGCACATGATCACGCAGCTATCATGCACTGATCACGTGACTGATCATGCACTGATCACGTGGCTGATCATGCACTGATCACGTGATGATCATGCACTGATCACTTGGATATCATGCACTGATCACGTGGCTGATCATACACTGTTCACGTGTCTGATCATGCACTGATCACGTGGCTGATCATACACTGCTCACGTAACTGATCATGCACTGATCACGTGGCTATCATGCACTGATCACGTGGCTGAACATGCACTGTTCACGTGGCTGATCACACACCTGTCACGTGACATGATCATGCACTGATCACGTGGCATCATGCACTGATCACGTGGCTGATCATACACTGCTCACGTAACTCATGCACACATCACGGGTCATGCACTGCTCACGTGGCTCGTCATGGAATGATCACGTAGCAACCATATACTGGTAACGTGACTGATCATGCAAAGATCACGTAAATGATCATGCACTGTTCACGTGACTGATCATGCACTGATCACGTGACTGATCATGCACTGACCACGTGGCTATCATGCACTGCTCACGTGGCTGATCATGCAACGATCACGTAGCAATCATGTACTGGTCACGTGACTGATCATGCACTGATCACGTAATTGATCCTGCACTGATCACGTGCTCATCATGCACTGATCACGTGGCTGATCACACATGTATCACGTGACTGATCATGCACTGATCCCGTGGCTCTCATGCACTGATCACGTGGCTGTCATGCACTGATCACGTGGATATCATGCACTGATCATGTGGCTGATCACACACGTATCACATGACTGATCATGCACTGATCACGTGGCTATCATGCACTGATCACGTGGCTATCATGCACTGATCACGTGGCTTATCAGGCAATGATCACGTAGCTACCATGTACTGGTCACGTGACTGATCATGCACTGATCACGTAATCATGCACTGATCATGTGGCTGATCATGCACTGATCACGTGGCTGATCATACACTGATCACATGACTGATCATGCACTGATCACGTGACTGATCATGCACTGATCACGTGGCTATCATGCACTGATCACTTGGCTGGACATACACTGATCACGTGCCTGATCATGCACTGATCACGTGGCTGATCATGCACTGATCACGTGACTGATCATGCACTGATCTCGTGTCTGATCATGCACTGATCACGTGGCTATCATGCACTGCTCACGTGGCTGATCATGCCATGATCACGCAGCTACCATGTACTGGTCACATGACTGATCATGCACTGATCACGTGACTGATCATGCAGTGATCACGTGGCTATCATGAACTACTCACGTGGCTGATCATGCAATGATCATGTAGCTACCATGTACAGGTCACGTGAATGATCATACACCCATCAGGTGACTGATCATGCACTGATCACGTGGCTATCATGCACTGATCACGAGACTGATCATGCACTGTTCACGTCTATATCATGCACTGATCACATGACTGCCCGTGCACTGATCACGTGGATGATCATACACTAATCTTGTGACAGATCATGCACTGATCACGTGGCTGATCATGCACTGATACCGTGACTGAGCATGGACTGATCACATGACTATCATGTAGTGATCACGTGACTTAATGGCACTGATCATGTGACTGATCATGCGCTGATCATGTTTGCTATCATACACTGATCATGTGCCTCTGGAGGCAATAAACAAAGAGCTGAGTAGGCACGAATCAAACAGTCAGCAGGCAATAATCATGGAACTCAGGTGTGAGGAATCATGCTGCTCAGCTGGCAATAATCAAGCAGCTGAGCAGGCAGGAATTACGCAGCACAGCTGGCAATTGTCAAGCAGATGACAGGCAGGAATCGTGCAGCTCAGCTGGCAATTGTCAAGCAGATGAGCAGACAGTAATCACGCAGCTCAGCAGGCCCAGATCACGTGACTGAGCATGCACTGTTCACGTGGCTGATCATACACTGATCACGTGATGATCATGCACTGATCACTTGGATATCATGCACTGATCACGTGGCTGATCATACACTGTTCACGTGTCTGACCATGCACTGATCACGTGGCTGATCATGCACTGCTCACGTAACTGATCATGCACTGATCACGTGGCTATCATGCACTGATCACGTGGCTGAACATGCACTGTTCACGTGGCTGATCACACACCTGTCACGTGACATATCATGCACTGATCACGTGTCACTCATGCACTGATCACGTGGCTGATCATACTCTGCTCACGTAACTCATGCACACATCACGTGGCTATCATGCACTGCTCACGTGGCTCGTCATGGAATGATCACGTAGCAACCATATACTGGTAACGTGACTGATCATGCAAAGATCACGTAAATGATCATGCACTGTTCACGTGACTGATCATGTACTGATCACGTGACTGATCATGCACTGACCACGTGGCTATCATGCTCTGCTCACGTGGCTGATCATGCAACGATCACGTAGCAACCATGTACTGGTCACGTGACTGATCATGCACTGATCACGTAATTGATCCTGCACTGATCACGTGGCTCATCATGCACTGATCACGTGGCTGATCACACATGTATCACGTGACTGATCATGCACTGATCCCGTGGCTCTCATGCACTGATCACGTGGCTGTCATGCACTGATCACGTGGATATCATGCACTGATCACGTGGCTGATCACACACGTATCACATGACTGATCATGCACTGATCACGTGGCTATCATGCACTGATCACGTGGCTATCATGCACTGATCACGTGGCTGATCAGGCAATGATCACGTAGCTACCATGTACTGGTCACGTGACTGATCATGCACTGATCACGTAATTGATCATGCACTGATCATGTGGCTGATCATGCACTGATCACGTGGCTGATCATACACTGATCACATAACTGATCATGCACTGATCACGTGGCTGATCATGCACTGATCACGTGGCTGATCATGCACTGATCACGTGGCTGATCACACATGATCACGTGACTGATCATGCACTGATCACGTGGCTGATCATGCACTGATCACGTGGCTGATCATGCACTGATCACGTGGCTACCATGTACTGATCACGTGGCTGATCATACACCCATCAGGTGACTGATCATGCACTGATCACGTGGCTATCATGCACTGATCACGAGACTGATCATGCACTGTTCACGTCTATATCATGCACTGATCACATGACTGCCCGTGCACTGATCACGTGGATGATCATACACTAATCTTGTGACAGATCATGCACTGATCACGTGGCTGATCATGCACTGATACCGTGACTGAGCATGGACTGATCACATGACTATCATGTAGTGATCACGTGACTTAATGGCGCTGATCATGTGACTGATCATGCGCTGATCATGTTTGCTATCATACACTGATCATGTGCCTCTGGAGGCAATAAACAAAGAGCTGAGTAGGCACAAATCAAACAGTCAGCAGGCAATAATCATGGAACACAGGTGTGAGGAATCATGCTGCTCAGCTTGCAATAATCAAGCAGCTGAGCAGGCAGGAATTACGCAGCACAGCTGGCAATTGTCAAGCAGATGACAGGCAGGAATCGTGCAGCTCAGCTGGCAATTGTCAAGCAGATGAGCAGACAGTAATCACGCAGCTCAGCAGGCCCAGATCACGTGACTGAGCATGCACTGTTCACGTGGCTGATCATATACTGATCACGTGATGATCATGTACTGATCACTTGGATATCATGCACTGATCACGTGGCTGATCATACACTGTTCACGTGTCTGACCATGCACTGATCACGTGGCTGATCATACACTGCTCACGTAACTGATCATGCACTGATCACGTGGCTATCATGCACTGATCACGTGGCTGAACATGCACTGTTCACGTGGCTGATCACACACCTGTCACGTGACATATCATGCACTGATCACGTGGCACTCATGCACTGATCACGTGGCTGATCATACTCTGCTCACGTAACTCATGCACACATCACGTGGCTATCATGCACTGCTCACGTGGCTCGTCATGGAATGATCACGTAGCAACCATATACTGGTAACGTGACTGATCATGCAAAGATCACGTGAATGATCATGCACTGTTCACGTGACTGATCATGTACTGATCACGTGACTGATCATGCACTGACCACGTGGCTATCATGCTCTGCTCACGTGGCTGATCATGCAACGATCACGTAGCAACCATGTACTGGTCACGTGACTGATCATGCACTGATCACGTAATTGATCCTGCACTGATCACGTGGCTCATCATGCACTGATCACGTGGCTGATCACACATGTATCACGTGACTGATCATGCACTGATCCCGTGGCTCTCATGCACTGATCACGTGGCTGTCATGCACTGATCACGTGGATATCATGCACTGATCATGTGGCTGATCACACACGTATCACATGACTGATCATGCACTGATCACGTGGCTATCATGCACTGATCACGTGGCTATCATGCACTGATCACGTGGCTTATCAGGCAATGATCACGTAGCTACCATGTACTGGTCATGTAACTGATCATGCACTGAGCACGTAATTGATCATGCACTGATCATGTGGCTGATCATGCACTGATCACGTGGCTGATCATACACTGATCACATAACTGAACATGCACTGATCACGTGACTGATCATGCACTGATCACGTGGCTATCATGCACTGATCACTTGGCTGGACATACACTGATCACGTGCCTGGTCATGCACTGATCACGTGGCTGATCATGCACTGATCACGTGACTGATCATGCACTGATCTCGTGTCTGATCATGCACTGATCACGTGGCTATCATGCACTGCTCACGTGGCTGATCATGCCATGATCACGCAGCTACCATGTACTGGTCACATGACTGATCATGCACTGATCACGTGACTGATCATGCAGTGATCACGTGGCTATCATGAACTACTCACGTGGCTGATCATGCAATGATCATGTAGCTACCATGTACAGGTCACGTGAATGATCATACACCCATCAGGTGACTGATCATGCACTGATCACGTGGCTATCATGCACGGATCACGAGACTGATCATGCACTGTTCACGTCTATATCATGCACTGATCACATGACTGCCCGTGCACTGATCACGTGGATGATCATACACTAATCTTGTGACAGATCATGCACTGATCACGTGGCTGATCATGCACTGATACCGTGACTGAGCATGGACTGATCACATGACTATCATGTAGTGATCACGTGACTTAATGGCACTGATCATGTGACTGATCATGCGCTGATCATGTTTGCTATCATACACTGATCATGTGCCTCTGGAGGCAATAAACAAAGAGCTGAGTAGGCACGAATCAAACAGTCAGCAGGCAATAATCATGGAACTCAGGTGTGAGGAATCATGCTGCTCAGCTGGCAATAATCAAGCAGCTGAGCAGGCAGGAATTACGCAGCACAGCTGGCAATTGTCAAGCAGATGACAGGCAGGAATCGTGCAGCTCAGCTGGCAATTGTCAAGCAGATGAGCAGACAGTAATCACGCAGCTCAGCAGGCCCAGATCACGTGACTGAGCATGCACTGTTCACGTGGCTGATCATACACTGATCACGTGATGATCATGCACTGATCACTTGGATATCATGCACTGATCACGTGGCTGATCATGCACTGTTCACGTGTCTGACCATGCACTGATCACGTGGCTGATCATACACTGCTCACGTAACTGATCATGCACTGATCACGTGGCTATCATGCACTGATCACGTGGCTGAACATGCACTGTTCACGTGGCTGATCACACACCTGTCACGTGACATATCATGCACTGATCACGTGGCACTCATGCACTGATCACGTGGCTGATCATACTCTGCTCACGTAACTCATGCACACATCACGTGGCTATCATGCACTGCTCACGTGGCTCATCATGCAACGATCACGTAGCAACCATGTACTGGTCACGTGACTGATCATGCACTGATCACGTAATTGATCCTGCACTGTTCACGTGACTCATCATGTACTGATCACGTGGCTGATCACACATTATCACGTGACTGATCATGCACTGATCACGTGGCTCTCATGCACTGATCACGTGGCTGTCATGCACTGATCACGTGGATATCATGCACTGATCACGTGGCTGATCACACACGTATCACATGACTGATCATGCACTGATCACGTGGCTATCATGCACTGATCACGTGGCTATCATGCACTGATCACGTGGCTGATCAGGCAATGATCACGTAGCTACCATGTACTGGTCACGTGACTGATCATGCACTGATCACGTAATTGATCATGCACTGATCATGTGGCTGATCATGCACTGATCACGTGGCTGATCATACACTGATCACATAACTGATCATGCACTGATCACGTGACTGATCATGCACTGATCACGTGGCTATCATGCACTGATCACTTGGCTGGACATACACTGATCACGTGCCTGGTCATGCACTGATCACGTGACTGATCATGCACTGATCTCGTGTCTGATCATGCACTGATCACGTGGCTATCATGCACTGCTCACGTGGCTGATCATGCCATGATCACGCAGCTACCATGTACTGGTCACATGACTGATCATGCACTGATCACGTGACTGATCATGCAGTGATCACGTGGCTATCATGAACTACTCACGTGGCTGATCATGCAATGATCATGTAGCTACCATGTACAGGTCACGTGAATGATCATACACCCATCAGGTGACTGATCATGCACTGATCACGTGGCTATCATGCACGGATCACGAGACTGATCATGCACTGTTCACGTCTATATCATGCACTGATCACATGACTGCCCGTGCACTGATCACGTGGATGATCATACACTAATCTTGTGACAGATCATGCACTGATCACGTGGCTGATCATGCACTGATACCGTGACTGAGCATGGACTGATCACATGACTATCATGTAGTGATCACGTGACTTAATGGCGCTGATCATGTGACTGATCATGCGCTGATCATGTTTGCTATCATACACTGATCATGTGCCTCTGGAGGCAATAAACAAAGAGCTGAGTAGGCACGAATCAAACAGTCAGCAGGCAATAATCATGGATCTCAGCTGTGAGGAATCATGCTGCTCAGCTGGCAATAATCAAGCAGCTGAGCAGGCAGGAATTACGCAGCACAGCTGGCAATTGTCAAGCAGATGACAGGCAGGAATCGTGCAGCTCAGCTGGCAATTGTCAAGCAGATGAGCAGACAGTAATCACGCAGCTCAGCAGGCCCAGATCACGTGACTGAGCATGCACTGTTCACGTGGCTGATCATACACTGATCACGTGATGATCATGCACTGATCACTTGGATATCATGCACTGATCACGTGGCTGATCATACACTGTTCACGTGTCTGACCATGCACTGATCACGTGGCTGATCATACACTGCTCACGTAACTGATCATGCACTGATCACGTGGCTATCATGCACTGATCACGTGGCTGAACATGCACTGTTCACGTGGCTGATCACACACCTGTCACGTGACATATCATGCACTGATCACGTGGCACTCATGCACTGATCACGTGGCTGATCATACTCTGCTCACGTAACTCATGCACACATCACGTGGCTATCATGCACTGCTCACGTGGCTCGTCATGGAATGATCACGTAGCAACCATATACTGGTAACGTGACTGATCATGCAAAGATCACGTAAATGATCATGCACTGTTCACGTGACTGATCATGTACTGATCACGTGACTGATCATGCACTGACCACGTGGCTATCATGCTCTGCTCACGTGGCTGATCATGCAACGATCACGTAGCAACCATGTACTGGTCACGTGACTGATCATGCACTGATCACGTAATTGATCCTGCACTGATCACGTGGCTCATCATGCACTGATCACGTGGCTGATCACACATGTATCACGTGACTGATCATGCACTGATCCCGTGGCTCTCATGCACTGATCACGTGGCTGTCATGCACTGATCACGTGGATATCATGCACTGATCATGTGGCTGATCACACACGTATCACATGACTGATCATGCACTGATCACGTGGCTATCATGCACTGATCACGTGGCTATCATGCACTGATCACGTGGCTGATCATGCACTGATCATGTGGCTATCATGCACTGATCAGTGGCTGATCATACACTGATCACATAACTGATCATGCACTGATCACGTGATGATCATGCACTGATCACGTGGCTATCATGCACTGATCACTTGGCTGGACATACACTGATCACGTGACCTGGTCATGCACTGATCACGTGGCTGATCATGCACTGATCACGTGACTGATCATGCACTGATCTCGTGTCTGATCATGCACTGATCACGTGGCTATCATGCACTGCTCACGTGGCTGATCATGCCATGATCACGCAGCTACCATGTACTGGTCACATGACTGATCATGCACTGATCACGTGACTGATCATGCAGTGATCACGTGGCTATCATGAACTACTCACGTGGCTGATCATGCAATGATCAGGTAGCTACCATGTACAGGTCACGTGAATGATCATACCCATCAGGTGACTGATCATGCACTGATCACGTGGCTATCATGCACGGATCACGAGACTGATCATGCACTGTTCACGTCTATATCATGCACTGATCACATGACTGCCCGTGCACTGATCACGTGGATGATCATACACTAATCTTGTGACAGATCATGCACTGATCACGTGGCTGATCATGCACTGATACCGTGACTGAGCATGGACTGATCACATGACTATCATGTAGTGATCACGTGACTTAATGGCGCTGATCATGTGACTGATCATGCGCTGATCATGTTTGCTATCATACACTGATCATGTGCCTCTGGAGGCAATAAACAAAGAGCTGAGTAGGCACGAATCAAACAGTCAGCAGGCAATAATCATGGAACTCAGGTGTGAGGAATCATGCTGCTCAGCTGGCAATAATCAAGCAGCTGAGCAGGCAGGAATTACGCAGCACAGCTGGCAATTGTCAAGCAGATGACAGGCAGGAATCGTGCAGCTCAGCTGGCAATTGTCAAGCAGATGAGCAGACAGTAATCACGCAGCTCAGCAGGCCCAGATCACGTGACTGAGCATGCACTGTTCACGTGGCTGATCATACACTGATCACGTGATGATCATGTACTGATCACTTGGATATCATGCACTGATCACGTGGCTGATCATACACTGTTCACGTGTCTGACCATGCACTGATCACGTGGCTGATCATACACTGCTCACGTAACTGATCATGCACTGATCACGTGGCTATCATGCACTGATCACGTGGCTGAACATGCACTGTTCACGTGGCTGATCACACACCTGTCACGTGACATATCATGCACTGATCACGTGGCACTCATGCACTGATCACGTGGCTGATCATACTCTGCTCACGTAACTCATGCACACATCACGTGGCTATCATGCACTGCTCACGTGGCTCGTCATGGAATGATCACGTAGCAACCATATACTGGTAACGTGACTGATCATGCAAAGATCACGTAAATGATCATGCACTGTTCACGTGACTGATCATGTACTGATCACGTGACTGATCATGCACTGACCACGTGGCTATCATGCTCTGCTCACGTGGCTGATCATGCAACGATCACGTAGCAACCATGTACTGGTCACGTGACTGATCATGCACTGATCACGTAATTGATCCTGCACTGATCACGTGGCTCATCATGCACTGATCACGTGGCTGATCACACATGTATCACGTGACTGATCATGCACTGATCCCGTGGCTCTCATGCACTGATCACGTGGCTGTCATGCACTGATCACGTGGATATCATGCACTGATCACGTGGCTGATCACACACGTATCACATGACTGATCATGCACTGATCACGTGGCTATCATGCACTGATCACGTGGCTATCATGCACTGATCACGTGGCTGATCTGGCAATGATCACGTAGCTACCATGTACTGGTCACGTGACTGATCATGCACTGATCACGCAATTGATCATGCACTGATCATGTGGCTGATCATGCACTGATCACGTGGCTGATCATACACTGATCACATAACTGATCATGCACTGATCACGTGACTGATCATGCACTGATCACGTGGCTATCATGCACTGATCACTTGGCTGGACATACACTGATCACGTGCCTGGTCCTGCACTGATCACGTGGCTGATCATGCACTGATCACGTGACTGATCATGCACTGATCTCGTGTCTGATCGTGCACTGATCACGTGGCTGATCATGCACTGCTCACGTGGCTGATCATGCAATGATCACGTGGCTGATCATGCACTGATCACGTGACTGATCATGCATGATCACGCAACTATCATGTACTGATCACGTGACTGATCATGCACTGATCACGTGGCTGATCATGCACTGATCACGTGACTGATCATGCACTGATCACGTGGCTATCATGCACTGATCACGTGGCTGATCATGCACTGATCACGTGGCTGATCATGCACTGATCACGTGGCTGATCATGCACTGATCACGTGACTGATCATGCACTGATCACGTGGTGATCATGCACTGATCACGTGACTGATCATGCACTGATCACGTGGCTGATCACACACTGATCACGTGACTGATCATGCACTGATCACGTGGCATCATGCACTGATCACGTGGCTGATCATGCACTGATCACGTAACTCATGCACTGATCACGTGGCTATCATGCACTGATCACGTGGCTCGTCATGCAATGATCACGTAGCAATCATACACTGATCACGTGACTGATCATGCAAAGATCACGTAAATGATCATGCACTGATCACGTGACTGATCATGCACTGATCACGTGACTGATCATGCACTGATCACGTGGCTATCATGCACTGATAACGTGGCTGATCATGCACTGATCACGTAGCAATCATGCACTTGTCACGTGACTGATCATGCACTGATCAGCTGATCATGCACTGATCACGTGGCTGATCATGCACTGATCACGTGGCTGATCACACTGATCACGTGACTGATCATGCACTGATCACGTGGCTATCATGCACTGATCACGTGGCTGATCATGCACTGATCACGTGGATATCATGCACTGATCACGTGGCTGATCACACACTGATCACATGACTGATCATGCACTGATCACGTGGCTATCATGCACTGATCACGTGGCTGATCATGCACTGACTGCGGCTGATCATGCAATGATCGCAGCTACCATGTACTGGTCACGTAACTGATCATGCACTGATCACGTAATTGATCATGCACTGATCATGTGGCTGATCATGCACTGATCACGTGGCTGATCATGCACTGATCACGTGACTGATCATGCACTGATCACGAACTGATCATGCACTGATCACGTGGCTATCATGCACTGATCACTTGGCTGATCATACACTGATCACGTGACTGATCATGCACTGATCACGTGGCTGATCATGCACTGATCACGTGACTGATCATGCACTGATCACGTGGCTGATCATGCACTGATCACGTGACTTGACGTACTGATCTCGTGACTGATCATGCACTGATCACGTGGCTATCATGCACTGATCACGTGGCTGATCATGCCATGATCACGCAGCTACCATGCACTGATCACATGACTGATCATGCACTGTTCACGTGGCTGATCATACACTGATCACGTGATGATAATGCACTGATCACTTGGATATCATGCACTGATCACGTGGCTGATCATACACTGTTCACGTGTCTGACCATGCACTGATCACGTGGCTGATCATACACTGCTCACGTAACTGATCATGCACTGATCACGTGGCTATCATGCACTGATCACGTGGCTGAACATGCACTGTTCACGTGGCTGATCACACACCTGTCACGTGACATATCATGCACTGATCACGTGGCACTCATGCACTGATCACGTGGCTGATCATACTTGCACGTAACTCATGCACACATCACGTGGCTATCATGCACTGCTCACGTGGCTCGTCATGAAATGATCACGTAGCAACCATGTACTGGTCACGTGACTGATCATGCAAAGATCACGTAAATGATCATGCACTGTTCACGTGACTGATCATGTACTGATCACGTGACTGATCATGCACTGACCACGTGGCTATCATGCACTGATCACGTGGTTGATCATAACGATCACGTAGCAACCATGTACTGGTCACGTGACTGATCATGCACTGATCACGTAATTGATCATGCACTGATCACGTGGCTGATCATGCACTGATCACGTGGCTGATCACACATGTATCACGTGATGATCATGCACTGATCACGTGGCTATCATGCACTGATCACGGGCTGATCATGCACTGATCACGTGGATATCATGCACTGGTCACGTGGCTGATCACACACGTATCACATGACTGATCATGCACTGATCACGTGGCTATCATGCACTGATCACGTGGCTATCATGCACTGATCACGTGGCTATCATGCACTGATCACGTGGCTTATCATGCAATGATCACGTAGCTACCATGTACTGGTCACGT
>NW_026894375.1:0-138716 GCF_032452875.1 Bos javanicus | reverse complement strand
CCCTTCCTCATGACCTTTGTCCAGAGTGGAATGCCTCCCCTGCTCCTGCACATGATCAGTGCATGCTCAGTCACGATATCAGTGCCTGCTCAGCCACGTGATCACTGACGGCACAGTCACGTGATCAGCGCCTCTCAGTCACGTGATCACCGTATGATAAACACGTGATCAGTGAACGACCAGCCAGGTGATCACTGCATGCGCGGTCAGGTGGTCAGTTCCTGATCAGCCACCTGATCAGTGCGTGCACAGTCCCCTGATCAGCGCCTGTCAGTCACTGATCACTGCCTGATAAACCGTGATCAGTGCCCGAACAGCCACGCCATCAGTGCATGCGCAGTCACGTGATCAGTGCATGATAGCCACGCGATCAGTGCGTGCACAGTCCCATGATCAGCGCCTGTCAGTCACTGATCATTGCCTGAGAAACACGTGATCAGTGCATGATGAGCCATGTGATCAGTGCCCGATCAGCCACGCCATCAGTGCATGATAGCCACGTGATCAGTGCCTGCTCAGTCACGTGATCTGGACTTGATCAGCCACGTGATCAGTGCCTGCAGAGTCACGTGATCAGGGCCTGCTGAGCTGCGTGATTCCTGCCGGCTCATCTGCATGACAATTGCCATCTGAGCTGCGTGATTCCTGTCGGCTCATCTGCTTGACAATTGCCAGCTGAGCTGCGTGATTCCTGCCTGGTCACGTGCTTGATTATTGCCAGTTGAGCAGCATGATTCGTCACTGCTGAGCTCCATGCTTATTGCCTGCTGATTGCGTGGTTCGTGTCTGCTCAGCTCTTTGAGTATTGCCTCCTGAGGTCCCTGTTCGGTCGCCACCTGCCGGGGACCAGCCCCAACTGATCCAGGGTATTCGAAGGAGAGATGGCCTAGGCGACTATTTATATGCTAATCAGAGATGTCAAGAATAATAGTAGTGAGGAGAGCTCAGTAGGAAAATTCGGTGGAGAAAAGAGACTGAGGAGCTTGGTTTACGCGGAAGACCAATCAAACTTCAAGACAAGAAGTTTGCACCACTTACGTAGGCCGCAGGCGCCTCTCGAATGGCGAAAGGTGCCTCACCCTAGACACCTTCTCGAGTGGGTCTTAGCAGCCCAGGCATAATTAGGAAGCGTGGTGGGTTCCGCGCTCCAGATGGAGACTCAGCTGGAAGTTAAAGGGAAGAATGACAAGGAACTTTATGAATTGGAGCTGTAAGTTACTCTTTGACAGAGAGAGCGAGATGGTGGTGGGGGACAGCCCCCAGTGAAATCAG
This sequence comes from Bos javanicus, assembly GCF_032452875.1. NCBI lineage: Eukaryota > Metazoa > Chordata > Mammalia > Artiodactyla > Bovidae > Bos > Bos javanicus. The sequence goes on along the minus strand of NW_026894375.1, from coordinate 137,444 downwards.
AGGTGAGAGCACAAAGCAATACAGTAGGCAGACTCCGGTTTTGGGGGAGATGCTCGAGAATATCCGGGTGGACTCCTGAGGCTCGATCCCGCATTTGCGTATGCCGAGCCTCCTTCCTCATGACCTTTGTCCAGAGTGGAATGCCTCCCCGGCTCCCGGCACATGATCAGTGCATGCTCAGTCACGATATCAGTGCCTGCTCAGCCACGTGATCACTGACGGCACAGTCACGTGATCAGCGCCTCTCAGTCACGTGATCACCGTATGATAAACACGTGATCAGTGAACGACCAGCCAGGTGATCACTGCATGCGCGGTCAGGTGGTCAGTTCCTGATCAGCCACCTGACGTGCACAGTCCCCTGATCAGCGCCTGTCAGTCACTGATCACTGCCTGATAAACCCGTGATCAGTGCCCGAACAGCCACGCCATCAGTGCATGCGCAGTCACGTGATCAGTGCATGATAGCCACGTGATCAGTGCGTGCACAGTCCCATGATCAGCGCCTGTCAGTCACTGATCATTGCCTGTGAAACACGTGATCAGTGCATGATGAGCCATGTGATCAGTGCCCGATCAGCCACGCCATCAGTGCATGATAGCCACGTGATCAGTGCCTGCTCAGTCACGTGATCTGGACTTGATCAGCCACGTGATCAGTGCCTGCAGAGTCACGTGATCAGGGCCTGCTGAGCTGCGTGATTCCTGCCGGCTCATCTGCATGACAATTGCCATCTGAGCTGCGTGATTCCTGTCGGCTCATCTGCTTGACAATTGCCAGCTGAGCTGCGTGATTCCTGCCTGGTCACGTGCTTGATTATTGCCAGTTGAGCAGCATGATTCGTCACTGCTGAGCTCCATGCTTATTGCCTGCTGATTGCGTGGTTCGTGTCTGCTCAGCTCTTTGAGTATTGCCTCCTGAGGTCCCTGTTCGGTCGCCACCTGCCGGGGACCAGCCCCAACTGATCCAGGGTATTCGAAGGAGAGATGGCCTAGGCGACTATTTATATGCTAATCAGAGATGTCAAGAATAATAGTATGAGGAGAGCTCAGTAGGAAAATTCGGTGGAGAAAAGAGACTGAGGAGCTTGGTTTACGCGGAAGACCAATCAAACTTCAAGACAAGAAGTTTGCACCACTTACGTAGGCCGCAGGCGCCCTCTCGAATGGCGAAAGGTGCCTCAGCCTAGACACCTTCTCGAGTGGGTCTTAGCAGCCCAGGCATAATTAGGAAGCGTGGTGGGTTCCGCGCTCCAGATGGAGACTCAGCTGGAAGTTAAAGGGAAGAATGACAAGGAACTTTATGAATTGGAGCTGTAAGTTACCTCTTTGACAGAGAGAGCGAGATGGTGGTGGGGGACAGCCCCCAGTGAAATCAGAGGTGAGAGCACAAAGCAATACAGTAGGCAGACTCCGGTTTTTTTGGGGGAGATGCTCGAGAATATCCGGGTGGACTCCTGAGGCTCGATCCCGCATTTGCGTATGCCGAGCCTCCTTCCTCATGACCTTTGTCCAGAGTGGAATGCCTCCCCGGCTCCCGGCACATGATCAGTGCATGCTCAGTCACGATATCAGTGCCTGCTCAGCCACGTGATCACTGACGGCACAGTCACGTGATCAGCGCCTCTCAGTCACGTGATCACCGTATGATAAACACGTGATCAGTGAACGACCAGCCACGTGATCACTGCATGCGGTCAGGTGGTCAGTTCCTGATCAGCCACCTGATCAGTGCGTGCACAGTCCCTGATCAGCGCCTGTCAGTCACTGATCACTGCCTGATAAACCCGTGATCAGTGCCCGAACAGCCACGCCATCAGTGCATGCGCAGTCACGTGATCAGTGCATGATAGCCACGTGATCAGTGCGTGCACAGTCCCATGATCAGCGCCTGTCAGTCACTGATCATTGCCTGAGAAACACGTGATCAGTGCATGATGAGCCATGTGATCAGTGCCCGATCAGCCACGTCATCAGTGCAGTCACGATCAGCCACGTGATCAGTGCCTGCTCAGTCACGTGATCTGGACTTGATCAGCCACGTGGTCAGTGCCTGCAGAGTCACGTGATCAGGGCCTGCTGAGCTGCGTGATTCCTGCCGGCTCATCTGCATGACAATTGCCATCTGAGCTGCGTGATTCCTGTCGGCTCATCTGCTTGACAATTGCCAGCTGAGCTGCGTGATTCCTGCCTAGTCACGTGCTTGATTATTGCCAGTTGAGCAGCATGATTCGTCACTGCTGAGCTCCATGCTTATTGCCTGCTGATTGCGTGGTTCGTGTCTGCTCAGCTCTTTGAGTATTGCCTCCTGAGGTCCCTGTTCGGTCGCCACCTGCCGGGGACCAGCCCCAACTGATCCAGGGTATTCGAAGGAGAGATGGCCTAGGCGACTATTTATATGATAATCAGAGATGTCAAGAATAATAGTATGAGGAGAGCTCAGTAGGAAAATTCGGTGGAGAAAAGAGACTGAGGAGCTTGGTTTACGCGGAAGACCAATCAAACTTCAAGACAAGAAGTTTGCACCACTTACGTAGGCCGCAGGCGCCCTCTCGAATGGCGAAAGGTGCCTCACCCTAGACACCTTCTCGAGTGGGTCTTAGCAGCCCAGGCATAATTAGGAAGCGTGGTGGGTTCCGCGCTCCAGATGGAGACTCAGCTGGAAGTTAAAGGGAAGAATGACAAGGAACTTTATGAATTGGAGCTGTAAGTTACCTCTTTGACAGAGAGAGCGAGATGGTGGTGGGGGACAGCCCCCAGTGAAATCAGAGGTGAGAGCACAAAGCAATACAGTAGGCAGACTCCGGTTTTTTTGGGGGGAGATGCTCGAGAATATCCGGGTGGACTCCTGAGGCTCGATCCCGCATTTGCGTATGCCGAGCCTCCTTCCTCATGACCTTTGTCCAGAGTGGAATGCCTCCCCGGCTCCCGGCACATGATCAGTGCATGCTCAGTCACGATATCAGTGCCTGCTCAGCCACGTGATCACTGACGGCACAGTCACGTGATCAGCGCCTCTCAGTCACGTGATCACCGTATGATAAACACGTGATCAGTGAACGACCAGCCAGGTGATCACTGCATGCGCGGTCAGGTGGTCAGTTCCTGATCAGCCACCTGATCAGTGCGTGCACAGTCCCCTGATCAGCGCCTGTCAGTCACTGATCACTGCCTGATAAACCCGTGATCAGTGCCCGAACAGCCACGCCATCAGTGCATGCGCAGTCACGTGATCAGTGCATGATAGCCACGTGATCAGTGCGTGCACAGTCCCATGATCAGCGCCTGTCAGTCACTGATCATTGCCTGAGAAACACGTGATCAGTGCATGATGAGCCATGTGATCAGTGCCCGATCAGCCACGCCATCAGTGCATGCGCAGTCACGCCATCAGTGCATGATAGCCACGTGATCAGTGCCTGCTCAGTCACGTGATCTGGACTTGATCAGCCACGTGATCAGTGCCTGCAGAGTCACGTGATCAGGGCCTGCTGAGCTGCGTGATTCCTGCCGGCTCATCTGCATGACAATTGCCATCTGAGCTGCGTGATTCCTGTCGGCTCATCTGCTTGACAATTGCCAGCTGAGCTGCGTGATTCCTGCCTGGTCACGTGCTTGATTATTGCCAGTTGAGCAGCATGATTCGTCACTGCTGAGCTCCATGCTTATTGCCTGCTGATTGCGTGGTTCGTGTCTGCTCAGCTCTTTGAGTATTGCCTCCTGAGGTCCCTGTTCGGTCGCCACCTGCCGGGGACCAGCCCCAACTGATCCAGGGTATTCGAAGGAGAGATGGCCTAGGCGACTATTTATATGCTAATCAGAGATGTCAAGAATAATAGTATGAGGAGAGCTCAGTAGGAAAATTCGGTGGAGAAAAGAGACTGAGGAGCTTGGTTTACGCGGAAGACCAATCAAACTTCAAGACAAGAAGTTTGCACCACTTACGAGGCCGCAGGCGCCCTCTCGAATGGCGAAAGGTGCCTCAGCCTAGACACCTTCTCGAGTGGGTCTTAGCAGCCCAGGCATAATTAGGAAGCGTGGTGGGTTCCGCGCTCCAGATGGAGACTCAGCTGGAAGTTAAAGGGAAGAATGACAAGGAACTTTATGAATTGGAGCTGTAAGTTACCTCTTTGACAGAGAGAGCGAGATGGTGGTGGGGGACAGCCCCCAGTGAAATCAGAGGTGAGAGCACAAAGCAATACAGTAGGCAGACTCCGGTTTTTTGGGGGAGATGCTCGAGAATATCCGGGTGGACTCCTGAGGCTCGATCCCGCATTTGCGTATGCCGAGCCTCCTTCCTCATGACCTTTGTCCAGAGTGGAATGCCTCCCCGGCTCCCGGCACATGATCAGTGCATGCTCAGTCACGATATCAGTGCCTGCTCAGCCACGTGATCACTGACGGCACAGTCACGTGATCAGCGCCTCTCAGTCACGTGATCACCGTATGATAAACACGTGATCAGTGAACGACCAGCCAGGTGATCACTGCATGCGCGGTCAGGTGGTCAGTTCCTGATCAGCCACCTGATCAGTGCGTGCACAGTCCCCTGATCAGCGCCTGTCAGTCACTGATCACTGCCTGATAAACCCGTGATCAGTGCCCGAACAGCCACGCCATCAGTGCATGCGCAGTCACGTGATCAGTGCATGATAGCCACGTGATCAGTGCGTGCACAGTCCCATGATCAGCGCCTGTCAGTCACTGATCATTGCCTGAGAAACACGTGATCAGTGCATGATGAGCCATGTGATCAGTGCCCGATCAGCCACGCCATCAGTGCATGCGCAGTCACGCCATCAGTGCATGATAGCCACGTGATCAGTGCCTGCTCAGTCACGTGATCTGGACTTGATCAGCCACGTGATCAGTGCCTGCAGAGTCACGTGATCAGGGCCTGCTGAGCTGCGTGATTCCTGCCGGCTCATCTGCATGACAATTGCCATCTGAGCTGCGTGATTCCTGTCGGCTCATCTGCTTGACAATTGCCAGCTGAGCTGCGTGATTCCTGCCTGGTCACGTGCTTGATTATTGCCAGTTGAGCAGCATGATTCGTCACTGCTGAGCTCCATGCTTATTGCCTGCTGATTGCGTGGTTCGTGTCTGCTCAGCTCTTTGAGTATTGCCTCCTGAGGTCCCTGTTCGGTCGCCACCTGCCGGGGACCAGCCCCAACTGATCCAGGGTATTCGAAGGAGAGATGGCCTAGGCGACTATTTATATGCTAATCAGAGATGTCAAGAATAATAGTATGAGGAGAGCTCAGTAGGAAAATTCGGTGGAGAAAAGAGACTGAGGAGCTTGGTTTACGCGGAAGACCAATCAAACTTCAAGACAAGAAGTTTGCACCACTTACGTAGGCCGCAGGCGCCCTCTCGAATGGCGAAAGGTGCCCCAGCCTAGACACCTTCTCGAGTGGGTCTTAGCAGCCCAGGCATAATTAGGAAGCGTGGTGGGTTCCGCGCTCCAGATGGAGACTCAGCTGGAAGTTAAAGGGAAGAATGACAAGGAACTTTATGAATTGGAGCTGTAAGTTACCTCTTTGACAGAGAGAGCGAGATGGTGGTGGGGGACAGCCCCCAGTGAAATCAGAGGTGAGAGCACAAAGCAACACAGTAGGCAGACTCCGGTTTTGGGGGAGATGCTCGAGAATATCCGGGTGGACTCCTGAGGCTCGATCCCGCATTTGCGTATGCCGAGCCTCCTTCCTCATGACCTTTGTCCAGAGTGGAATGCCTCCCCGGCTCCCGGCACATGATCAGTGCATGCTCAGTCACGATATCAGTGCCTGCTCAGCCACGTGATCACTGACGGCACAGTCACGTGATCAGCGCCTCTCAGTCACGTGATCACCGTATGATAAACACGTGATCAGTGAACGACCAGCCAGGTGATCACTGCATGCGCGGTCAGGTGGTCAGTTCCTGATCAGCCACCTGATCAGTGCGTGCACAGTCCCCTGATCAGCGCCTGTCAGTCACTGATCACTGCCTGATAAACCCGTGATCAGTGCCCGAACAGCCACGCCATCAGTGCATGCGCAGTCACGCGATCAGTGCATGATAGCCACGTGATCAGTGCGTGCACAGTCCCATGATCAGCGCCTGTCAGTCACTGATCATTGCCTGAGAAACACGTGATCAGTGCATGATGAGCCATGTGATCAGTGCCCGATCAGCCACGCCATCAGTGCATGCGCAGTCACGCCATCAGTGCATGATAGCCACGTGATCAGTGCCTGCTCAGTCACGTGATCTGGACTTGATCAGCCACGTGATCAGTGCCTGCAGAGTCACGTGATCAGGGCCTGCTGAGCTGCGTGATTCCTGCCGGCTCATCTGCATGACAATTGCCATCTGAGCTGCGTGATTCCTGTCGGCTCATCTGCTTGACAATTGCCAGCTGAGCTGCGTGATTCCTGCCTGGTCACGTGCTTGATTATTGCCAGTTGAGCAGCATGATCCGTCACTGCTGAGCTCCATGCTTATTGCCTGCTGATTGCGTGGTTCGTGTCTGCTCAGCTCTTTGAGTATTGCCTCCTGAGGTCCCTGTTCGGTCGCCACCTGCCGGGGACCAGCCCCAACTGATCCAGGGTATTCGAAGGAGAGATGGCCTAGGCGACTATTTATATGCTAATCAGAGATGTCAAGAATAATAGTATGAGGAGAGCTCAGTAGGAAAATTCGGTGGAGAAAAGAGACTGAGGAGCTTGGTTTACGCGGAAGACCAATCAAACTTCAAGACAAGAAGTTTGCACCACTTACGTAGGCCGCAGGCGCCCTCTCGAATGGCGAAAGGTGCCTCAGCCTAGACACCTTCTCGAGTGGGTCTTAGCAGCCCAGGCATAATTAGGAAGCGTGGTGGGTTCCGCGCTCCAGATGGAGACTCAGCTGGAAGTTAAAGGGAAGAATGACAAGGAACTTTATGAATTGGAGCTGTAAGTTACCTCTTTGACAGAGAGAGCGAGATGGTGGTGGGGGACAGCCCCCAGTGAAATCAGAGGTGAGAGCACAAAGCAATACAGTAGGCAGACTCCGGTTTTTTTGGGGGGAGATGCTCGAGAATATCCGGGTGGACTCCTGAGGCTCGATCCCGCATTTGCGTATGCCGAGCCTCCTTCCTCATGACCTTTGTCCAGAGTGGAATGCCTCCCCGGCTCCCGGCACATGATCAGTGCATGCTCAGTCACGATATCAGTGCCTGCTCAGCCACGTGATCACTGACGGCACAGTCACGTGATCAGCGCCTCTCAGTCACGTGATCACCGTATGATAAACACGTGATCAGTGAACGACCAGCCAGGTGATCACTGCATGCGCGGTCAGGTGGTCAGTTCCTGATCAGCCACCTGATCAGTGCGTGCACAGTCCCCTGATCAGCGCCTGTCAGTCACTGATCACCGCCTGATAAACCCGTGATCAGTGCCACGCCATCAGTGCATGCGCAGTCACGTGATCAGTGCATGATAGCCACGTGATCAGTGCGTGCACAGTCCCATGATCAGCGCCTGTCAGTCACTGATCATTGCCTGAGAAACACGTGATCAGTGCATGATGAGCCATGTGATCAGTGCCCGATCAGCCACGCCATCAGTGCATGCGCAGTCACGCCATCAGTGCATGATAGCCACGTGATCAGTGCCTGCTCAGTCACGTGATCTGGACTTGATCAGCCACGTGATCAGTGCCTGCAGAGTCACGTGATCAGGGCCTGCTGAGCTGCGTGATTCCTGCCGGCTCATCTGCATGACAATTGCCATCTGAGCTGCGTGATTCCTGTCGGCTCATCTGCTTGACAATTGCCAGCTGAGCTGCGTGATTCCTGCCTGGTCACGTGCTTGATTATTGCCAGTTGAGCAGCATGATTCGTCACTGCTGAGCTCCATGCTTATTGCCTGCTGATTGCGTGGTTCGTGTCTGCTCAGCTCTTTGAGTATTGCCTCCTGAGGTCCCTGTTCGGTCGCCACCTGCCGGGGACCAGCCCCAACTGATCCAGGGTATTCGAAGGAGAGATGGCCTAGGCGACTATTTATATGCTAATCAGAGATGTCAAGAATAATAGTATGAGGAGAGCTCAGTAGGAAAATTCGGTGGAGAAAAGAGACTGAGGAGCTTGGTTTACGCGGAAGACCAATCAAACTTCAAGACAAGAAGTTTGCACCACTTACGTAGGCCGCAGGCGCCCTCTCGAATGGCGAAAGGTGCCTCAGCCTAGACACCTTCTCGAGTGGGTCTTAGCAGCCCAGGCATAATTAGGAAGCGTGGTGGGTTCCGCGCTCCAGATGGAGACTCAGCTGGAAGTTAAAGGGAAGAATGACAAGGAACTTTATGAATTGGAGCTGTAAGTTACCTCTTTGACAGAGAGAGCGAGATGGTGGTGGGGGACAGCCCCCAGTGAAATCAGAGGTGAGAGCACAAAGCAATACAGTAGGCAGACTCCGGTTTTTTGGGGGGGAGATGCTCGAGAATATCCGGGTGGACTCCTGAGGCTCGATCCCGCATTTGCGTATGCCGAGCCTCCTTCCTCATGACCTTTGTCCAGAGTGGAATGCCTCCCCGGCTCCCGGCACATGATCAGTGCATGCTCAGTCACGATATCAGTGCCTGCTCAGCCACGTGATCACTGACGGCACAGTCACGTGATCAGCGCCTCTCAGTCACGTGATCACCGTATGATAAACACGTGATCAGTGAACGACCAGCCAGGTGATCACTGCATGCGCGGTCAGGTGGTCAGTTCCTGATCAGCCACCTGATCAGTGCGTGCACAGTCCCCTGATCAGCGCCTGTCAGTCACTGATCACTGCCTGATAAACCCGTGATCAGTGCCCGAACAGCCACGCCATCAGTGCATGCGCAGTCACGTGATCAGTGCATGATAGCCACGTGATCAGTGCGTGCACAGTCCCATGATCAGCGCCTGTCAGTCACTGATCATTGCCTGAGAAACACGTGATCAGTGCATGATGAGCCATGTGATCAGTGCCCGATCAGCCACGTCATCAGTGCATGATAGCCACGTGATCAGTGCCTGCTCAGTCACGTGATCTGGACTTGATCAGCCACGTGATCAGTGCCTGCAGAGTCACGTGATCAGGGCCTGCTGAGCTGCGTGATTCCTGCCGGCTCATCTGCATGACAATTGCCATCTGAGCTGCGTGATTCCTGTCGGCTCATCTGCTTGACAATTGCCAGCTGAGCTGCGTGATTCCTGCCTGGTCACGTGCTTGATTATTGCCAGTTGAGCAGCATGATTCGTCACTGCTGAGCTCCATGCTTATTGCCTGCTGATTGCGTGGTTCGTGTCTGCTCAGCTCTTTGAGTATTGCCTCCTGAGGTCCCTGTTCGGTCGCCACCTGCCGGGGACCAGCCCCAACTGATCCAGGGTATTCGAAGGAGAGATGGCCTAGGCGACTATTTATATGCTAATCAGAGATGTCAAGAATAATAGTATGAGGAGAGCTCAGTAGGAAAATTCGGTGGAGAAAAGAGACTGAGGAGCTTGGTTTACGCGGAAGACCAATCAAACTTCAAGACAAGAAGTTTGCACCACTTACGTAGGCCGCAGGCGCCCTCTCGAATGGCGAAAGGTGCCTCAGCCTAGACACCTTCTCGAGTGGGTCTTAGCAGCCCAGGCATAATTAGGAAGCGTGGTGGGTTCCGCGCTCCAGATGGAGACTCAGCTGGAAGTTAAAGGGAAGAATGACAAGGAACTTTATGAATTGGAGCTGTAAGTTACCTCTTTGACAGAGAGAGCGAGATGGTGGTGGGGGACAGCCCCCAGTGAAATCAGAGGTGAGAGCACAAAGCAATACAGTAGGCAGACTCCGGTTTTTTTGGGGGAGATGCTCGAGAATATCCGGGTGGACTCCTGAGGCTCGATCCCGCATTTGCGTATGCCGAGCCTCCTTCCTCATGACCTTTGTCCAGAGTGGAATGCCTCCCCGGCTCCCGGCACATGATCAGTGCATGCTCAGTCACGATATCAGTGCCTGCTCAGCCACGTGATCACTGACGGCACAGTCACGTGATCAGCGCCTCTCAGTCACGTGATCACCGTATGATAAACACGTGATCAGTGAACGACCAGCCAGGTGATCACTGCATGCGCGGTCAGGTGGTCAGTTCCTGATCAGCCACCTGATCAGTGCGTGCACAGTCCCCTGATCAGCGCCTGTCAGTCACTGATCACTGCCTGATAAACCCGTGATCAGTGCCCGAACAGCCACGCCATCAGTGCATGCGCAGTCACGTGATCAGTGCATGATAGCCACGTGATCAGTGCGTGCACAGTCCCATGATCAGCGCCTGTCAGTCACTGATCATTGCCTGAGAAACACGTGATCAGTGCATGATGAGCCATGTGATCAGATCAGCCACGTCATCAGTGCATGCGCAGTCACGCCATCAGTGCATGATAGCCACGTGATCAGTGCCTGCTCAGTCACGTGATCTGGACTTGATCAGCCACGTGATCAGTGCCTGCAGAGTCACGTGATCAGGGCCTGCTGAGCTGCGTGATTCCTGCCGGCTCATCTGCATGACAATTGCCATCTGAGCTGCGTGATTCCTGTCGGCTCATCTGCTTGACAATTGCCAGCTGAGCTGCGTGATTCCTGCCTGGTCACGTGCTTGATTATTGCCAGTTGAGCAGCATGATTCGTCACTGCTGAGCTCCATGCTTATTGCCTGCTGATTGCGTGGTTCGTGTCTGCTCAGCTCTTTGAGTATTGCCTCCTGAGGTCCCTGTTCGGTCGCCACCTGCCGGGGACCAGCCCCAACTGATCCAGGGTATTCGAAGGAGAGATGGCCTAGGCGACTATTTATATGCTAATCAGAGATGTCAAGAATAATAGTATGAGGAGAGCTCAGTAGGAAAATTCGGTGGAGAAAAGAGACTGAGGAGCTTGGTTTACGCGGAAGACCAATCAAACTTCAAGACAAGAAGTTTGCACCACTTACGTAGGCCGCAGGCGCCCTCTCGAATGGCGAAAGGTGCCTCAGCCTAGACACCTTCTCGAGTGGGTCTTAGCAGCCCAGGCATAATTAGGAAGCGTGGTGGGTTCCGCGCTCCAGATGGAGACTCAGCTGGAAGTTAAAGGGAAGAATGACAAGGAACTTTATGAATTGGAGCTGTAAGTTACCTCTTTGACAGAGAGAGCGAGATGGTGGTGGGGGACAGCCCCCAGTGAAATCAGAGGTGAGAGCACAAAGCAATACAGTAGGCAGACTCCGGTTTTTTTGGGGGAGATGCTCGAGAATATCCGGGTGGACTCCTGAGGCTCGATCCCGCATTTGCGTATGCCGAGCCTCCTTCCTCATGACCTTTGTCCAGAGTGGAATGCCTCCCCGGCTCCCGGCACATGATCAGTGCATGCTCAGTCACGATATCAGTGCCTGCTCAGCCACGTGATCACTGACGGCACAGTCACGTGATCAGCGCCTCTCAGTCACGTGATCACCGTATGATAAACACGTGATCAGTGAACGACCAGCCAGGTGATCACTGCATGCGCGGTCAGGTGGTCAGTTCCTGATCAGCCACCTGATCAGTGCGTGCACAGTCCCCTGATCAGCGCCTGTCAGTCACTGATCACTGCCTGATAAACCCGTGATCAGTGCCCGAACAGCCACGCCATCAGTGCATGCGCAGTCACGTGATCAGTGCATGATAGCCACGTGATCAGTGCGTGCACAGTCCCATGATCAGCGCCTGTCAGTCACTGATCATTGCCTGAGAAACACGTGATCAGTGCATGATGAGCCATGTGATCAGTGCCCGATCAGCCACGCCATCAGTGCATGCGCAGTCACGCCATCAGTGCATGATAGCCACGTGATCAGTGCCTGCTCAGTCACGTGATCTGGACTTGATCAGCCACGTGATCAGTGCCTGCAGAGTCACGTGATCAGGGCCTGCTGAGCTGCGTGATTCCTGCCGGCTCATCTGCATGACAATTGCCATCTGAGCTGCGTGATTCCTGTCGGCTCATCTGCTTGACAATTGCCAGCTGAGCTGCGTGATTCCTGCCTGGTCACGTGCTTGATTATTGCCAGTTGAGCAGCATGATTCGTCACTGCTGAGCTCCATGCTTATTGCCTGCTGATTGCGTGGTTCGTGTCTGCTCAGCTCTTTGAGTATTGCCTCCTGAGGTCCCTGTTCGGTCGCCACCTGCCGGGGACCAGCCCCAACTGATCCAGGGTATTCGAAGGAGAGATGGCCTAGGCGACTATTTATATGCTAATCAGAGATGTCAAGAATAATAGTATGAGGAGAGCTCAGTAGGAAAATTCGGTGGAGAAAAGAGACTGAGGAGCTTGGTTTACGCGGAAGACCAATCAAACTTCAAGACAAGAAGTTTGCACCACTTACGTAGGCCGCAGGCGCCCTCTCGAATGGCGAAAGGTGCCTCAGCCTAGACACCTTCTCGAGTGGGTCTTAGCAGCCCAGGCATAATTAGGAAGCGTGGTGGGTTCCGCGCTCCAGATGGAGACTCAGCTGGAAGTTAAAGGGAAGAATGACAAGGAACTTTATGAATTGGAGCTGTAAGTTACCTCTTTGACAGAGAGAGCGAGATGGTGGTGGGGGACAGCCCCCAGTGAAATCAGAGGTGAGAGCACAAAGCAATACAGTAGGCAGACTCCGGTTTTTTTGGGGGGAGATGCTCGAGAATATCCGGGTGGACTCCTGAGGCTCGATCCCGCATTTGCGTATGCCGAGCCTCCTTCCTCATGACCTTTGTCCAGAGTGGAATGCCTCCCCGGCTCCCGGCACATGATCAGTGCATGCTCAGTCACGATATCAGTGCCTGCTCAGCCACGTGATCACTGACGGCACAGTCACGTGATCAGCGCCTCTCAGTCACGTGATCACCGTATGATAAACACGTGATCAGTGAACGACCAGCCAGGTGATCACTGCATGCGCGGTCAGGTGGTCAGTTCCTGATCAGCCACCTGATCAGTGCGTGCACAGTCCCCTGATCAGCGCCTGTCAGTCACTGATCACTGCCTGATAAACCCGTGATCAGTGCCCGAACAGCCACGCCATCAGTGCATGCGCAGTCACGTGATCAGTGCATGATAGCCACGTGATCAGTGCGTGCACAGTCCCATGATCAGCGCCTGTCAGTCACTGATCATTGCCTGAGAAACACGTGATCAGTGCATGATGAGCCATGTGATCAGTGCCCGATCAGCCACGCCATCAGTGCATGCGCAGTCACGCCATCAGTGCATGATAGCCACGTGATCAGTGCCTGCTCAGTCACGTGATCTGGACTTGATCAGCCACGTGATCAGTGCCTGCAGAGTCACGTGATCAGGGCCTGCTGAGCTGCGTGATTCCTGCCGGCTCATCTGCATGACAATTGCCATCTGAGCTGCGTGATTCCTGTCGGCTCATCTGCTTGACAATTGCCAGCTGAGCTGCGTGATTCCTGCCTGGTCACGTGCTTGATTATTGCCAGTTGAGCAGCATGATTCGTCACTGCTGAGCTCCATGCTTATTGCCTGCTGATTGCGTGGTTCGTGTCTGCTCAGCTCTTTGAGTATTGCCTCCTGAGGTCCCTGTTCGGTCGCCACCTGCCGGGGACCAGCCCCAACTGATCCAGGGTATTCGAAGGAGAGATGGCCTAGGCGACTATTTATATGCTAATCAGAGATGTCAAGAATAATAGTATGAGGAGAGCTCAGTAGGAAAATTCGGTGGAGAAAAGAGACTGAGGAGCTTGGTTTACGCGGAAGACCAATCAAACTTCAAGACAAGAAGTTTGCACCACTTACGTAGGCCGCAGGCGCCCTCTCGAATGGCGAAAGGTGCCTCACCCTAGACACCTTCTCGAGTGGGTCTTAGCAGCCCAGGCATAATTAGGAAGCGTGGTGGGTTCCGCGCTCCAGATGGAGACTCAGCTGGAAGTTAAAGGGAAGAATGACAAGGAACTTTATGAATTGGAGCTGTAAGTTACCTCTTTGACAGAGAGAGCGAGATGGTGGTGGGGGACAGCCCCCAGTGAAATCAGAGGTGAGAGCACAAAGCAATACAGTAGGCAGACTCCGGTTTTTTTGGGGGAGATGCTCGAGAATATCCGGGTGGACTCCTGAGGCTCGATCCCGCATTTGCGTATGCCGAGCCTCCTTCCTCATGACCTTTGTCCAGAGTGGAATGCCTCCCCGGCTCCCGGCACATGATCAGTGCATGCTCAGTCACGATATCAGTGCCTGCTCAGCCACGTGATCACTGACGGCACAGTCACGTGATCAGCGCCTCTCAGTCACGTGATCACCGTATGATAAACACGTGATCAGTGAACGACCAGCCAGGTGATCACTGCACGCGCGGTCAGGTGGTCAGTTCCTGATCAGCCACCTGATCAGTGCGTGCACAGTCCCCTGATCAGCGCCTGTCAGTCACTGATCACTGCCTGATAAACCCGTGATCAGTGCCCGAACAGCCACGCCATCAGTGCATGCGCAGTCACGTGATCAGTGCATGATAGCCACGTGATCAGTGCGTGCACAGTCCCATGATCAGCGCCTGTCAGTCACTGATCATTGCCTGAGAAACACGTGATCAGTGCATGATGAGCCATGTGATCAGTGCCCGATCAGCCACGCCATCAGTGCATGCGCAGTCACGCCATCAGTGCATGATAGCCACGTGATCAGTGCCTGCTCAGTCACGTGATCTGGACTTGATCAGCCACGTGATCAGTGCCTGCAGAGTCACGTGATCAGGGCCTGCTGAGCTGCGTGATTCCTGCCGGCTCATCTGCATGACAATTGCCAGCTGAGCTGCGTGATTCCTGTCGGCTCATCTGCTTGACAATTGCCAGCTGAGCTGCGTGATTCCTGCCTGGTCACGTGCTTGATTATTGCCAGTTGAGCAGCATGATTCGTCACTGCTGAGCTCCATGCTTATTGCCTGCTGATTGCGTGGTTCGTGTCTGCTCAGCTCTTTGAGTATTGCCTCCTGAGGTCCCTGTTCGGTCGCCACCTGCCGGGGACCAGCCCCAACTGATCCAGGGTATTCGAAGGAGAGATGGCCTAGGCGACTATTTATATGCTAATCAGAGATGTCAAGAATAATAGTATGAGGAGAGCTCAGTAGGAAAATTCGGTGGAGAAAAGAGACTGAGGAGCTTGGTTTACGCGGAAGACCAATCAAACTTCAAGACAAGAAGTTTGCACCACTTACGTAGGCCGCAGGCGCCCTCTCGAATGGCGAAAGGTGCCTCAGCCTAGACACCTTCTCGAGTGGGTCTTAGCAGCCCAGGCATAATTAGGAAGCGTGGTGGGTTCCGCGCTCCAGATGGAGACTCAGCTGGAAGTTAAAGGGAAGAATGACAAGGAACTTTATGAATTGGAGCTGTAAGTTACCTCTTTGACAGAGAGAGCGAGATGGTGGTGGGGGACAGCCCCCAGTGAAATCAGAGGTGAGAGCACAAAGCAATACAGTAGGCAGACTCCGGTTTTTTTGGGGGGAGATGCTCGAGAATATCCGGGTGGACTCCTGAGGCTCGATCCCGCATTTGCGTATGCCGAGCCTCCTTCCTCATGACCTTTGTCCAGAGTGGAATGCCTCCCCGGCTCCCGGCACATGATCAGTGCATGCTCAGTCACGATATCAGTGCCTGCTCAGCCACGTGATCACTGACGGCACAGTCACGTGATCAGCGCCTCTCAGTCACGTGATCACCGTATGATAAACACGTGATCAGTGAACGACCAGCCAGGTGATCACTGCATGCGCGGTCAGGTGGTCAGTTCCTGATCAGCCACCTGATCAGTGCGTGCACAGTCCCCTGATCAGCGCCTGTCAGTCACTGATCACTGCCTGATAAACCCGTGATCAGTGCCCGAACAGCCACGCCATCAGTGCATGCGCAGTCACGTGATCAGTGCATGATAGCCACGTGATCAGTGCGTGCACAGTCCCATGATCAGCGCCTGTCAGTCACTGATCATTGCCTGAGAAACACGTGATCAGTGCATGATGAGCCATGTGATCAGTGCCCGATCAGCCACGCCATCAGTGCATGCGCAGTCACGCCATCAGTGCATGATAGCCACGTGATCAGTGCCTGCTCAGTCACGTGATCTGGACTTGATCAGCCACGTGATCAGTGCCTGCAGAGTCACGTGATCAGGGCCTGCTGAGCTGCGTGATTCCTGCCGGCTCATCTGCATGACAATTGCCATCTGAGCTGCGTGATTCCTGTCGGCTCATCTGCTTGACAATTGCCAGCTGAGCTGCGTGATTCCTGCCTGGTCACGTGCTTGATTATTGCCAGTTGAGCAGCATGATTCGTCACTGCTGAGCTCCATGCTTATTGCCTGCTGATTGCGTGGTTCGTGTCTGCTCAGCTCTTTGAGTATTGCCTCCTGAGGTCCCTGTTCGGTCGCCACCTGCCGGGGACCAGCCCCAACTGATCCAGGGTATTCGAAGGAGAGATGGCCTAGGCGACTATTTATATGCTAATCAGAGATGTCAAGAATAATAGTATGAGGAGAGCTCAGTAGGAAAATTCGGTGGAGAAAAGAGACTGAGGAGCTTGGTTTACGCGGAAGACCAATCAAACTTCAAGACAAGAAGTTTGCACCACTTACGTAGGCCGCAGGCGCCCTCTCGAATGGCGAAAGGTGCCTCACCCTAGACACCTTCTCGAGTGGGTCTTAGCAGCCCAGGCATAATTAGGAAGCGTGGTGGGTTCCGCGCTCCAGATGGAGACTCAGCTGGAAGTTAAAGGGAAGAATGACAAGGAACTTTATGAATTGGAGCTGTAAGTTACCTCTTTGACAGAGAGAGCGAGATGGTGGTGGGGGACAGCCCCCAGTGAAATCAGAGGTGAGAGCACAAAGCAATACAGTAGGCAGACTCCGGTTTTTTTGGGGGGAGATGCTCGAGAATATCCGGGTGGACTCCTGAGGCTCGATCCCGCATTTGCGTATGCCGAGCCTCCTTCCTCATGACCTTTGTCCAGAGTGGAATGCCTCCCCGGCTCCCGGCACATGATCAGTGCATGCTCAGTCACGATATCAGTGCCTGCTCAGCCACGTGATCACTGACGGCACAGTCACGTGATCAGCGCCTCTCAGTCACGTGATCACCGTATGATAAACACGTGATCAGTGAACGACCAGCCAGGTGATCACTGCATGCGCGGTCAGGTGGTCAGTTCCTGATCAGCCACCTGATCAGTGCGTGCACAGTCCCCTGATCAGCGCCTGTCAGTCACTGATCACTGCCTGATAAACCCGTGATCAGTGCCCGAACAGCCACGCCATCAGTGCATGCGCAGTCACGTGATCAGTGCATGATAGCCACGTGATCAGTGCGTGCACAGTCCCATGATCAGCGCCTGTCAGTCACTGATCATTGCCTGAGAAACACGTGATCAGTGCATGATGAGCCATGTGATCAGTGCCCGATCAGCCACGCCATCAGTGCATGCGCAGTCACGCCATCAGTGCATGATAGCCACGTGATCAGTGCCTGCTCAGTCACGTGATCTGGACTTGATCAGCCACGTGATCAGTGCCTGCAGAGTCACGTGATCAGGGCCTGCTGAGCTGCGTGATTCCTGCCGGCTCATCTGCATGACAATTGCCATCTGAGCTGCGTGATTCCTGTCGGCTCATCTGCTTGACAATTGCCAGCTGAGCTGCGTGATTCCTGCCTGGTCACGTGCTTGATTATTGCCAGTTGAGCAGCATGATTCGTCACTGCTGAGCTCCATGCTTATTGCCTGCTGATTGCGTGGTTCGTGTCTGCTCAGCTCTTTGAGTATTGCCTCCTGAGGTCCCTGTTCGGTCGCCACCTGCCGGGGACCAGCCCCAACTGATCCAGGGTATTCGAAGGAGAGATGGCCTAGGCGACTATTTATATGCTAATCAGAGATGTCAAGAATAATAGTATGAGGAGAGCTCAGTAGGAAAATTCGGTGGAGAAAAGAGACTGAGGAGCTTGGTTTACGCGGAAGACCAATCAAACTTCAAGACAAGAAGTTTGCACCACTTACGTAGGCCGCAGGCGCCCTCTCGAATGGCGAAAGGTGCCTCACCCTAGACACCTTCTCGAGTGGGTCTTAGCAGCCCAGGCATAATTAGGAAGCGTGGTGGGTTCCGCGCTCCAGATGGAGACTCAGCTGGAAGTTAAAGGGAAGAATGACAAGGAACTTTATGAATTGGAGCTGTAAGTTACCTCTTTGACAGAGAGAGCGAGATGGTGGTGGGGGACAGCCCCCAGTGAAATCAGAGGTGAGAGCACAAAGCAATACAGTAGGCAGACTCCGGTTTTTTGGGGGGAGATGCTCGAGAATATCCGGGTGGACTCCTGAGGCTCGATCCCGCATTTGCGTATGCCGAGCCTCCTTCCTCATGACCTTTGTCCAGAGTGGAATGCCTCCCCGGCTCCCGGCACATGATCAGTGCATGCTCAGTCACGATATCAGTGCCTGCTCAGCCACGTGATCACTGACGGCACAGTCACGTGATCAGCGCCTCTCAGTCACGTGATCACCGTATGATAAACACGTGATCAGTGAACGACCAGCCAGGTGATCACTGCATGCGCGGTCAGGTGGTCAGTTCCTGATCAGCCACCTGATCAGTGCGTGCACAGTCCCCTGATCAGCGCCTGTCAGTCACTGATCACTGCCTGATAAACCCGTGATCAGTGCCCGAACAGCCACGCCATCAGTGCATGCGCAGTCACGTGATCAGTGCATGATAGCCACGTGATCAGTGCGTGCACAGTCCCATGATCAGCGCCTGTCAGTCACTGATCATTGCCTGAGAAACACGTGATCAGTGCATGATGAGCCATGTGATCAGTGCCCGATCAGCCACGCCATCAGTGCATGCGCAGTCACGCCATCAGTGCATGATAGCCACGTGATCAGTGCCTGCTCAGTCACGTGATCTGGACTTGATCAGCCACGTGATCAGTGCCTGCAGAGTCACGTGATCAGGGCCTGCTGAGCTGCGTGATTCCTGCCGGCTCATCTGCATGACAATTGCCATCTGAGCTGCGTGATTCCTGTCGGCTCATCTGCTTGACAATTGCCAGCTGAGCTGCGTGATTCCTGCCTGGTCACGTGCTTGATTATTGCCAGTTGAGCAGCATGATTCGTCACTGCTGAGCTCCATGCTTATTGCCTGCTGATTGCGTGGTTCGTGTCTGCTCAGCTCTTTGAGTATTGCCTCCTGAGGTCCCTGTTCGGTCGCCACCTGCCGGGGACCAGCCCCAACTGATCCAGGGTATTCGAAGGAGAGATGGCCTAGGCGACTATTTATATGCTAATCAGAGATGTCAAGAATAATAGTATGAGGAGAGCTCAGTAGGAAAATTCGGTGGAGAAAAGAGACTGAGGAGCTTGGTTTACGCGGAAGACCAATCAAACTTCAAGACAAGAAGTTTGCACCACTTACGTAGGCCGCAGGCGCCCTCTCGAATGGCGAAAGGTGCCTCACCCTAGACACCTTCTCGAGTGGGTCTTAGCAGCCCAGGCATAATTAGTAAGCGTGGTGGGTTCCGCGCTCCAGATGGAGACTCAGCTGGAAGTTAAAGGGAAGAATGACAAGGAACTTTATGAATTGGAGCTGTAAGTTACCTCTTTGACAGAGAGAGCGAGATGGTGGTGGGGGACAGCCCCCAGTGAAATCAGAGGTGAGAGCACAAAGCAATACAGTAGGCAGACTCCGGTTTTTTTGGGGGGAGATGCTCGAGAATATCCGGGTGGACTCCTGAGGCTCGATCCCGCATTTGCGTATGCCGAGCCTCCTTCCTCATGACCTTTGTCCAGAGTGGAATGCCTCCCCGGCTCCCGGCACATGATCAGTGCATGCTCAGTCACGATATCAGTGCCTGCTCAGCCACGTGATCACTGACGGCACAGTCACGTGATCAGCGCCTCTCAGTCACGTGATCACCGTATGATAAACACGTGATCAATGAACGACCACCCAGGTGATCACTGCATGCAGGGTCAGGTGGTCAGTTCCTGATCAGCCACCTGATCAGTGCGTGCACAGTCCCCTGATCAGCGCCTGTCAGTCACTGATCACTGCCTAATAAACCCGTGATCAGTGCCCGAACAGCCACGTCATCAGTGCATGCGCAGTCACGTGATCAGTGCATGATAGCCACGTGATCAGTGCGTGCACAGTCCCATGATCAGCGCCTGTCAGTCACTGATCATTGCCTGAGAAACACGTGATCAGTGCATGATGAGCCATGTGATCAGTGCCCGATCAGCCACGCCATCAGTGCATGCGCAGTCACGCCATCAGTGCATGATAGCCACGTGATCAGTGCCTGCTCAGTCACGTGATCTGGACTTGATCAGCCATGCGATCAGTGCCTGCAGAGTCACGTGATCAGGGCCTGCTGAGCTGCGTGATTCCTGCCGGCTCATCTGCATGACAATTGCCATCTGAGCTGCGTGATTCCTGTCGGCTCATCTGCTTGACAATTGCCAGCTGAGCTGCGTGATTCCTGCCTGGTCACGTGCTTGATTATTGCCAGTTGAGCAGCATGATTCGTCACTGCTGAGCTCCATGCTTATTGCCTGCTGATTGCGTGGTTCGTGTCTGCTCAGCTCTTTGAGTATTGCCTCCTGAGGTCCCTGTTCGGTCGCCACCTGCCGGGGACCAGCCCCAACTGATCCAGGGTATTCGAAGGAGAGATGGCCTAGGCGACTATTTATATGCTAATCAGAGATGTCAAGAATAATAGTATGAGGAGAGCTCAGTAGGAAAATTCGGTGGACAAAAGAGACTGAGGAGCTTGGTTTACGCGGAAGACCAATCAAACTTCAAGACAAGAAGTTTGCACCACTTACGTAGGCCGCAGGCGCCCTCTCGAATGGCGAAAGGTGCCTCACCCTAGACACCTTCTCGAGTGGGTCTTAGCAGCCCAGGCATAATTAGTAAGCGTGGTGGGTTCCGCGCTCCAGATGGAGACTCAGCTGGAAGTTAAAGGGAAGAATGACAAGGAACTTTATGAATTGGAGCTGTAAGTTAACTCTTTGACAGAGAGAGCGAGATGGTGGTGGGGGACAGCCCCCAGTGAAATCAGAGGTGAGAGCACAAAGCAATACAGTAGGCAGACTCCGGTTTTTTTGGGGGAGATGCTCGAGAATATCCGGGTGGACTCCTGAGGCTCGATCCCGCATTTGCGTATGCCGAGCCTCCTTCCTCATGACCTTTGTCCAGAGTGGAATGCCTCCCCGGCTCCCGGCACATGATCAGTGCATGCTCAGTCACGATATCAGTGCCTGCTCAGCCACGTGATCACTGACGGCACAGTCACGTGATCAGCGCCTCTCAGTCACGTGATCACCGTATGATAAACACGTGATCAGTGAACGACCAGCCAGGTGATCACTGCATGCGCGGTCAGGTGGTCAGTTCCTGATCAGCCACCTGATCAGTGCGTGCACAGTCCCCTGATCAGCGCCTGTCAGTCACTGATCACTGCCTGATAAACCCGTGATCAGTGCCCGAACAGCCACGCCATCAGTGCATGCGCAGTCACGTGATCAGTGCATGATAGCCACGTGATCAGTGCGTGCACAGTCCCATGATCAGCGCCTGTCAGTCACTGATCATTGCCTGAGAAACACGTGATCAGTGCATGATGAGCCATGTGATCAGTGCCCGATCAGCCACGCCATCAGTGCATGCGCAGTCACGCCATCAGTGCATGATAGCCACGTGATCAGTGCCTGCTCAGTCACGTGATCTGGACTTGATCAGCCACGTGATCAGTGCCTGCAGAGTCACGTGATCAGGGCCTGCTGAGCTGCGTGATTCCTGCCGGCTCATCTGCATGACAATTGCCATCTGAGCTGCGTGATTCCTGTCGGCTCATCTGCTTGACAATTGCCAGCTGAGCTGCGTGATTCCTGCCTGGTCACGTGCTTGATTATTGCCAGTTGAGCAGCATGATCCGTCACTGCTGAGCTCCATGCTTATTGCCTGCTGATTGCGTGGTTCGTGTCTGCTCAGCTCTTTGAGTATTGCCTCCTGAGGTCCCTGTTCGGTCGCCACCTGCCGGGGACCAGCCCCAACTGATCCAGGGTATTCGAAGGAGAGATGGCCTAGGCGACTATTTATATGCTAATCAGAGATGTCAAGAATAATAGTATGAGGAGAGCTCAGTAGGAAAATTCGGTGGAGAAAAGAGACTGAGGAGCTTGGTTTACGCGGAAGACCAATCAAACTTCAAGACAAGAAGTTTGCACCACTTACGTAGGCCGCAGGCGCCCTCTCGAATAGCGAAAGGTGCCTCACCCTAGACACCTTCTCGAGTGGGTCTTAGCAGCCCAGGCATAATTAGGAAGCGTGGTGGGTTCCGCGCTCCAGATGGAGACTCAGCTGGAAGTTAAAGGGAAGAATGACAAGGAACTTTATGAATTGGAGCTGTAAGTTACCTCTTTGACAGAGAGAGCGAGATGGTGGTGGGGGACAGCCCCCAGTGAAATCAGAGGTGAGAGCACAAAGCAATACAGTAGGCAGACTCCGGTTTTTTTGGGGGAGATGCTCGAGAATATCCGGGTGGACTCCTGAGGCTCGATCCCGCATTTGCGTATGCCGAGCCTCCTTCCTCATGACCTTTGTCCAGAGTGGAATGCCTCCCCGGCTCCCGGCACATGATCAGTGCATGCTCAGTCACGATATCAGTGCCTGCTCAGCCACGTGATCACTGACGGCACAGTCACGTGATCAGCGCCTCTCAGTCACGTGATCACCGTATGATAAACACGTGATCAGTGAACGACCAGCCAGGTGATCACTGCATGCGCGGTCAGGTGGTCAGTTCCTGATCAGCCACCTGATCAGTGCGTGCACAGTCCCCTGATCAGCGCCTGTCAGTCACTGATCACTGCCTGATAAACCCGTGATCAGTGCCCGAACAGCCACGCCATCAGTGCATGCGCAGTCACGTGATCAGTGCATGATAGCCACGTGATCAGTGCGTGCACAGTCCCATGATCAGCGCCTGTCAGTCACTGATCATTGCCTGAGAAACACGTGATCAGTGCATGATGAGCCATGTGATCAGTGCCCGATCAGCCACGCCATCAGTGCATGCGCAGTCACGTCATCAGTGCATGATAGCCACGTGATCAGTGCCTGCTCAGTCACGTGATCTGGACTTGATCAGCCACGTGATCAGTGCCTGCAGAGTCACGTGATCAGGGCCTGCTGAGCTGCGTGATTCCTGCCGGCTCATCTGCATGACAATTGCCATCTGAGCTGCGTGATTCCTGTCGGCTCATCTGCTTGACAATTGCCAGCTGAGCTGCGTGATTCCTGCCTGGTCACGTGCTTGATTATTGCCAGTTGAGCAGCATGATTCGTCACTGCTGAGCTCCATGCTTATTGCCTGCTGATTGCGTGGTTCGTGTCTGCTCAGCTCTTTGAGTATTGCCTCCTGAGGTCCCTGTTCGGTCGCCACCTGCCGGGGACCAGCCCCAACTGATCCAGGGTATTCGAAGGAGAGATGGCCTAGGCGACTATTTATATGCTAATCAGAGATGTCAAGAATAATAGTATGAGGAGAGCTCAGTAGGAAAATTCGGTGGAGAAAAGAGACTGAGGAGCTTGGTTTACGCGGAAGACCAATCAAACTTCAAGACAAGAAGTTTGCACCACTTACGTAGGCCGCAGGCGCCCTCTCGAATGGCGAAAGGTGCCTCAGCCTAGACACCTTCTCGAGTGGGTCTTAGCAGCCCAGGCATAATTAGGAAGCGTGGTGGGTTCCGCGCTCCAGATGGAGACTCAGCTGGAAGTTAAAGGGAAGAATGACAAGGAACTTTATGAATTGGAGCTGTAAGTTACCTCTTTGACAGAGAGAGCGAGATGGTGGTGGGGGACAGCCCCCAGTGAAATCAGAGGTGAGAGCACAAAGCAATACAGTAGGCAGACTCCGGTTTTTTTGGGGGAGATGCTCGAGAATATCCGGGTGGACTCCTGAGGCTCGATCCCGCATTTGCGTATGCCGAGCCTCCTTCCTCATGACCTTTGTCCAGAGTGGAATGCCTCCCCGGCTCCCGGCACATGATCAGTGCATGCTCAGTCACGATATCAGTGCCTGCTCAGCCACGTGATCACTGACGGCACAGTCACGTGATCAGCGCCTCTCAGTCACGTGATCACCGTATGATAAACACGTGATCAGTGAACGACCAGCCACGTGATCACTGCATGCGCGGTCAGGTGGTCAGTTCCTGATCAGCCACCTGATCAGTGCGTGCACAGTCCCCTGATCAGCGCCTGTCAGTCACTGATCACTGCCTGATAAACACGTGATCAGTGCCCGAACAGCCACGTCATCAGTGCATGCGCAGTCACGTGATCAGTGCATGATAGCCACGTGATCAGTGCGTGCACAGTCCCATGATCAGCGCCTGTCAGTCACTGATCATTGCCTGATAAACACGTGATCAGTGCATGATGAGCCATGTGATCAGTGCCCGATCAGCCACGTCATCAGTGCATGCGCAGTCACGTCATCAGTGCATGATAGCCACGTGATCAGTGCATGCTCAGTCACGTGATCTGGACTTGATCAGCCACGTGATCAGTGCCTGCAGAGTCACGTGATCAGGGCCTGCTGAGCTGCGTGATTCCTGCCGGCTCATCTGCATGACAATTGCCATCTGAGCTGCGTGATTCCTGTCGGCTCATCTGCTTGACAATTGCCAGCTGAGCTGCGTGATTCCTGCCTGGTCACGTGCTTGATTATTGCCAGTTGAGCAGCATGATTCGTCACTGCTGAGCTCCATGCTTATTGCCTGCTGATTGCGTGGTTCGTGTCTGCTCAGCTCTTTGAGTATTGCCTCCTGAGGTCCCTGTTCGGTCGCCACCTGCCGGGGACCAGCCCCAACTGATCCAGGGTATTCGAAGGAGAGATGGCCTAGGCGACTATTTATATGCTAATCAGAGATGTCAAGAATAATAGTATGAGGAGAGCTCAGTAGGAAAATTCGGTGGAGAAAAGAGACTGAGTAGCTTGGTTTACGCGGAAGACCAATCAAACTTCAAGACAAGAAGTTTGCACCACTTACGTAGGCCGCAGGCGCCCTCTCGAATAGCGAAAGGTGCCTCACCCTAGACACCTTCTCGAGTGGGTCTTAGCAGCCCAGGCATAATTAGTAAGCGTGGTGGGTTCCGCGCTCCAGATGGAGACTCAGCTGGAAGTTAAAGGGAAGAATGACAAGGAACTTTATGAATTGGAGCTGTAAGTTAACTCTTTGACAGAGAGAGCGAGATGGTGGTGGGGGACAGCCCCCAGTGAAATCAGAGGTGAGAGCACAAAGCAATACAGTAGGCAGACTCCGGTTTTTTTGGGGGGAGATGCTCGAGAATATCCGGGTGGACTCCTGAGGCTCGATCCCGCATTTGCGTATGCCGAGCCTCCTTCCTCATGACCTTTGTCCAGAGTGGAATGCCTCCCCGGCTCCCGGCACATGATCAGTGCATGCTCAGTCACGATATCAGTGCCTGCTCAGCCACGTGATCACTGACGGCACAGTCACGTGATCAGCGCCTCTCAGTCACGTGATCACCGTATGATAAACACGTGATCAGTGAACGACCAGCCACGTGATCACTGCATGCGCGGTCAGGTGGTCAGTTCCTGATCAGCCACCTGATCAGTGCGTGCACAGTCCCCTGATCAGCGCCTGTCAGTCACTGATCACTGCCTGATAAACACGTGATCAGTGCCCGAACAGCCACGTCATCAGTGCATGCGCAGTCACGTGATCAGTGCATGATAGCCACGTGATCAGTGCGTGCACAGTCCCATGATCAGCGCCTGTCAGTCACTGATCATTGCCTGATAAACACGTGATCAGTGCATGATGAGCCATGTGATCAGTGCCCGATCAGCCACGTCATCAGTGCATGCGCAGTCACGTCATCAGTGCATGTAGCCACGTGATCAGCTCAGTCACGTGATCTGGACTTGATCAGCCACGTGATCAGTGCCTGCAGAGTCACGTGATCAGGGCCTGCTGAGCTGCGTGATTCCTGCCGGCTCATCTGCATGACAATTGCCATCTGAGCTGCGTGATTCCTGTCGGCTCATCTGCTTGACAATTGCCAGCTGAGCTGCGTGATTCCTGCCTGGTCACGTGCTTGATTATTGCCAGTTGAGCAGCATGATTCGTCACTGCTGAGCTCCATGCTTATTGCCTGCTGATTGCGTGGTTCGTGTCTGCTCAGCTCTTTGAGTATTGCCTCCTGAGGTCCCTGTTCGGTCGCCACCTGCCGGGGACCAGCCCCAACTGATCCAGGGTATTCGAAGGAGAGATGGCCTAGGCGACTATTTATATGCTAATCAGAGATGTCAAGAATAATAGTATGAGGAGAGCTCAGTAGGAAAATTCGGTGGAGAAAAGAGACTGAGTAGCTTGGTTTACGCGGAAGACCAATCAAACTTCAAGACAAGAAGTTTGCACCACTTACGTAGGCCGCAGGCGCCCTCTCGAATAGCGAAAGGTGCCTCACCCTAGACACCTTCTCGAGTGGGTCTTAGCAGCCCAGGCATAATTAGTAAGCGTGGTGGGTTCCGCGCTCCAGATGGAGACTCAGCTGGAAGTTAAAGGGAAGAATGACAAGGAACTTTATGAATTGGAGCTGTAAGTTAACTCTTTGACAGAGAGAGCGAGATGGTGGTGGGGGACAGCCCCCAGTGAAATCAGAGGTGAGAGCACAAAGCAATACAGTAGGCAGACTCCGGTTTTTTTGGGGGGAGATGCTCGAGAATATCCGGGTGGACTCCTGAGGCTCGATCCCGCATTTGCGTATGCCGAGCCTCCTTCCTCATGACCTTTGTCCAGAGTGGAATGCCTCCCCGGCTCCCGGCACATGATCAGTGCATGCTCAGTCACGATATCAGTGCCTGCTCAGCCACGTGATCACTGACGGCACAGTCACGTGATCAGCGCCTCTCAGTCACGTGATCACCGTATGATAAACACGTGATCAGTGAACGACCAGCCACGTGATCACTGCATGCGCGGTCAGGTGGTCAGTTCCTGATCAGCCACCTGATCAGTGCGTGCACAGTCCCCTGATCAGCGCCTGTCAGTCACTGATCACTGCCTGATAAACACGTGATCAGTGCCCGAACAGCCACGTCATCAGTGCATGCGCAGTCACGTGATCAGTGCATGATAGCCACGTGATCAGTGCGTGCACAGTCCCATGATCAGCGCCTGTCAGTCACTGATCATTGCCTGATAAACACGTGATCAGTGCATGATGAGCCATGTGATCAGTGCCCGATCAGCCACGTCATCAGTGCATGCGCAGTCACGTCATCAGTGCATGATAGCCACGTGATCAGTGCATGCTCAGTCACGTGATCTGGACTTGATCAGCCACGTGATCAGTGCCTGCAGAGTCACGTGATCAGGGCCTGCTGAGCTGCGTGATTCCTGCCGGCTCATCTGCATGACAATTGCCATCTGAGCTGCGTGATTCCTGTCGGCTCATCTGCTTGACAATTGCCAGCTGAGCTGCGTGATTCCTGCCTGGTCACGTGCTTGATTATTGCCAGTTGAGCAGCATGATTCGTCACTGCTGAGCTCCATGCTTATTGCCTGCTGATTGCGTGGTTCGTGTCTGCTCAGCTCTTTGAGTATTGCCTCCTGAGGTCCCTGTTCGGTCGCCACCTGCCGGGGACCAGCCCCAACTGATCCAGGGTATTCGAAGGAGAGATGGCCTAGGCGACTATTTATATGCTAATCAGAGATGTCAAGAATAATAGTATGAGGAGAGCTCAGTAGGAAAATTCGGTGGAGAAAAGAGACTGAGTAGCTTGGTTTACGCGGAAGACCAATCAAACTTCAAGACAAGAAGTTTGCACCACTTACGTAGGCCGCAGGCGCCCTCTCGAATAGCGAAAGGTGCCTCACCCTAGACACCTTCTCGAGTGGGTCTTAGCAGCCCAGGCATAATTAGTAAGCGTGGTGGGTTCCGCGCTCCAGATGGAGACTCAGCTGGAAGTTAAAGGGAAGAATGACAAGGAACTTTATGAATTGGAGCTGTAAGTTAACTCTTTGACAGAGAGAGCGAGATGGTGGTGGGGGACAGCCCCCAGTGAAATCAGAGGTGAGAGCACAAAGCAATACAGTAGGCAGACTCCGGTTTTTTTGGGGGGAGATGCTCGAGAATATCCGGGTGGACTCCTGAGGCTCGATCCCGCATTTGCGTATGCCGAGCCTCCTTCCTCATGACCTTTGTCCAGAGTGGAATGCCTCCCCGGCTCCCGGCACATGATCAGTGCATGCTCAGTCACGATATCAGTGCCTGCTCAGCCACGTGATCACTGACGGCACAGTCACGTGATCAGCGCCTCTCAGTCACGTGATCACCGTATGATAAACACGTGATCAGTGAACGACCAGCCACGTGATCACTGCATGCGCGGTCAGGTGGTCAGTTCCTGATCAGCCACCTGATCAGTGCGTGCACAGTCCCCTGATCAGCGCCTGTCAGTCACTGATCACTGCCTGATAAACACGTGATCAGTGCCCGAACAGCCACGTCATCAGTGCATGCGCAGTCACGTGATCAGTGCATGATAGCCACGTGATCAGTGCGTGCACAGTCCCATGATCAGCGCCTGTCAGTCACTGATCATTGCCTGATAAACACGTGATCAGTGCATGATGAGCCATGTGATCAGTGCCCGATCAGCCACGTCATCAGTGCATGCGCAGTCACGTCATCAGTGCATGATAGCCACGTGATCAGTGCATGCTCAGTCACGTGATCTGGACTTGATCAGCCACGTGATCAGTGCCTGCAGAGTCACGTGATCAGGGCCTGCTGAGCTGCGTGATTCCTGCCGGCTCATCTGCATGACAATTGCCATCTGAGCTGCGTGATTCCTGTCGGCTCATCTGCTTGACAATTGCCAGCTGAGCTGCGTGATTCCTGCCTGGTCACGTGCTTGATTATTGCCAGTTGAGCAGCATGATTCGTCACTGCTGAGCTCCATGCTTATTGCCTGCTGATTGCGTGGTTCGTGTCTGCTCAGCTCTTTGAGTATTGCCTCCTGAGGTCCCTGTTCGGTCGCCACCTGCCGGGGACCAGCCCCAACTGATCCAGGGTATTCGAAGGAGAGATGGCCTAGGCGACTATTTATATGCTAATCAGAGATGTCAAGAATAATAGTATGAGGAGAGCTCAGTAGGAAAATTCGGTGGAGAAAAGAGACTGAGTAGCTTGGTTTACGCGGAAGACCAATCAAACTTCAAGACAAGAAGTTTGCACCACTTACGTAGGCCGCAGGCGCCCTCTCGAATAGCGAAAGGTGCCTCACCCTAGACACCTTCTCGAGTGGGTCTTAGCAGCCCAGGCATAATTAGTAAGCGTGGTGGGTTCCGCGCTCCAGATGGAGACTCAGCTGGAAGTTAAAGGGAAGAATGACAAGGAACTTTATGAATTGGAGCTGTAAGTTAACTCTTTGACAGAGAGAGCGAGATGGTGGTGGGGGACAGCCCCCAGTGAAATCAGAGGTGAGAGCACAAAGCAATACAGTAGGCAGACTCCGGTTTTTTTGGGGGGAGATGCTCGAGAATATCCGGGTGGACTCCTGAGGCTCGATCCCGCATTTGCGTATGCCGAGCCTCCTTCCTCATGACCTTTGTCCAGAGTGGAATGCCTCCCCGGCTCCCGGCACATGATCAGTGCATGCTCAGTCACGATATCAGTGCCTGCTCAGCCACGTGATCACTGACGGCACAGTCACGTGATCAGCGCCTCTCAGTCACGTGATCACCGTATGATAAACACGTGATCAGTGAACGACCAGCCACGTGATCACTGCATGCGCGGTCAGGTGGTCAGTTCCTGATCAGCCACCTGATCAGTGCGTGCACAGTCCCCTGATCAGCGCCTGTCAGTCACTGATCACTGCCTGATAAACACGTGATCAGTGCCCGAACAGCCACGTCATCAGTGCATGCGCAGTCACGTGATCAGTGCATGATAGCCACGTGATCAGTGCGTGCACAGTCCCATGATCAGCGCCTGTCAGTCACTGATCATTGCCTGATAAACACGTGATCAGTGCATGATGAGCCATGTGATCAGTGCCCGATCAGCCACGTCATCAGTGCATGCGCAGTCACGTCATCAGTGCATGATAGCCACGTGATCAGTGCATGCTCAGTCACGTGATCTGGACTTGATCAGCCACGTGATCAGTGCCTGCAGAGTCACGTGATCAGGGCCTGCTGAGCTGCGTGATTCCTGCCGGCTCATCTGCATGACAATTGCCATCTGAGCTGCGTGATTCCTGTCGGCTCATCTGCTTGACAATTGCCAGCTGAGCTGCGTGATTCCTGCCTGGTCACGTGCTTGATTATTGCCAGTTGAGCAGCATGATTCGTCACTGCTGAGCTCCATGCTTATTGCCTGCTGATTGCGTGGTTCGTGTCTGCTCAGCTCTTTGAGTATTGCCTCCTGAGGTCCCTGTTCGGTCGCCACCTGCCGGGGACCAGCCCCAACTGATCCAGGGTATTCGAAGGAGAGATGGCCTAGGCGACTATTTATATGCTAATCAGAGATGTCAAGAATAATAGTATGAGGAGAGCTCAGTAGGAAAATTCGGTGGAGAAAAGAGACTGAGTAGCTTGGTTTACGCGGAAGACCAATCAAACTTCAAGACAAGAAGTTTGCACCACTTACGTAGGCCGCAGGCGCCCTCTCGAATAGCGAAAGGTGCCTCACCCTAGACACCTTCTCGAGTGGGTCTTAGCAGCCCAGGCATAATTAGTAAGCGTGGTGGGTTCCGCGCTCCAGATGGAGACTCAGCTGGAAGTTAAAGGGAAGAATGACAAGGAACTTTATGAATTGGAGCTGTAAGTTAACTCTTTGACAGAGAGAGCGAGATGGTGGTGGGGGACAGCCCCCAGTGAAATCAGAGGTGAGAGCACAAAGCAATACAGTAGGCAGACTCCGGTTTTTTGGGGGGAGATGCTCGAGAATATCCGGGTGGACTCCTGAGGCTCGATCCCGCATTTGCGTATGCCGAGCCTCCTTCCTCATGACCTTTGTCCAGAGTGGAATGCCTCCCCGGCTCCCGGCACATGATCAGTGCATGCTCAGTCACGATATCAGTGCCTGCTCAGCCACGTGATCACTGACGGCACAGTCACGTGATCAGCGCCTCTCAGTCACGTGATCACCGTATGATAAACACGTGATCAGTGAACGACCAGCCACGTGATCACTGCATGCGCGGTCAGGTGGTCAGTTCCTGATCAGCCACCTGATCAGTGCGTGCACAGTCCCCTGATCAGCGCCTGTCAGTCACTGATCACTGCCTGATAAACACGTGATCAGTGCCCGAACAGCCACGTCATCAGTGCATGCGCAGTCACGTGATCAGTGCATGATAGCCACGTGATCAGTGCGTGCACAGTCCCATGATCAGCGCCTGTCAGTCACTGATCATTGCCTGATAAACACGTGATCAGTGCATGATGAGCCATGTGATCAGTGCCCGATCAGCCACGTCATCAGTGCATGCGCAGTCACGTCATCAGTGCATGATAGCCACGTGATCAGTGCATGCTCAGTCACGTGATCTGGACTTGATCAGCCACGTGATCAGTGCCTGCAGAGTCACGTGATCAGGGCCTGCTGAGCTGCGTGATTCCTGCCGGCTCATCTGCATGACAATTGCCATCTGAGCTGCGTGATTCCTGTCGGCTCATCTGCTTGACAATTGCCAGCTGAGCTGCGTGATTCCTGCCTGGTCACGTGCTTGATTATTGCCAGTTGAGCAGCATGATTCGTCACTGCTGAGCTCCATGCTTATTGCCTGCTGATTGCGTGGTTCGTGTCTGCTCAGCTCTTTGAGTATTGCCTCCTGAGGTCCCTGTTCGGTCGCCACCTGCCGGGGACCAGCCCCAACTGATCCAGGGTATTCGAAGGAGAGATGGCCTAGGCGACTATTTATATGCTAATCAGAGATGTCAAGAATAATAGTATGAGGAGAGCTCAGTAGGAAAATTCGGTGGAGAAAAGAGACTGAGTAGCTTGGTTTACGCGGAAGACCAATCAAACTTCAAGACAAGAAGTTTGCACCACTTACGTAGGCCGCAGGCGCCCTCTCGAATAGCGAAAGGTGCCTCACCCTAGACACCTTCTCGAGTGGGTCTTAGCAGCCCAGGCATAATTAGTAAGCGTGGTGGGTTCCGCGCTCCAGATGGAGACTCAGCTGGAAGTTAAAGGGAAGAATGACAAGGAACTTTATGAATTGGAGCTGTAAGTTAACTCTTTGACAGAGAGAGCGAGATGGTGGTGGGGGACAGCCCCCAGTGAAATCAGAGGTGAGAGCACAAAGCAATACAGTAGGCAGACTCCGGTTTTTTGGGGGGAGATGCTCGAGAATATCCGGGTGGACTCCTGAGGCTCGATCCCGCATTTGCGTATGCCGAGCCTCCTTCCTCATGACCTTTGTCCAGAGTGGAATGCCTCCCCGGCTCCCGGCACATGATCAGTGCATGCTCAGTCACGATATCAGTGCCTGCTCAGCCACGTGATCACTGACGGCACAGTCACGTGATCAGCGCCTCTCAGTCACGTGATCACCGTATGATAAACACGTGATCAGTGAACGACCAGCCACGTGATCACTGCATGCGCGGTCAGGTGGTCAGTTCCTGATCAGCCACCTGATCAGTGCGTGCACAGTCCCCT
The DNA here is from genome assembly GCF_032452875.1 of Bos javanicus. Classification (NCBI taxonomy): domain Eukaryota; kingdom Metazoa; phylum Chordata; class Mammalia; order Artiodactyla; family Bovidae; genus Bos; species Bos javanicus. The sequence goes on along the minus strand of NW_026894375.1, from coordinate 104,711 downwards.
GATCAGCGCCTGTCAGTCACTGATCACTGCCTGATAAACACGTGATCAGTGCCCGAACAGCCACGTCATCAGTGCATGCGCAGTCACGTGATCAGTGCATGATAGCCACGTGATCAGTGCGTGCACAGTCCCATGATCAGCGCCTGTCAGTCACTGATCATTGCCTGATAAACACGTGATCAGTGCATGATGAGCCATGTGATCAGTGCCCGATCAGCCACGTCATCAGTGCATGCGCAGTCACGTCATCAGTGCATGATAGCCACGTGATCAGTGCATGCTCAGTCACGTGATCTGGACTTGATCAGCCACGTGATCAGTGCCTGCAGAGTCACGTGATCAGGGCCTGCTGAGCTGCGTGATTCCTGCCGGCTCATCTGCATGACAATTGCCATCTGAGCTGCGTGATTCCTGTCGGCTCATCTGCTTGACAATTGCCAGCTGAGCTGCGTGATTCCTGCCTGGTCACGTGCTTGATTATTGCCAGTTGAGCAGCATGATTCGTCACTGCTGAGCTCCATGCTTATTGCCTGCTGATTGCGTGGTTCGTGTCTGCTCAGCTCTTTGAGTATTGCCTCCTGAGGTCCCTGTTCGGTCGCCACCTGCCGGGGACCAGCCCCAACTGATCCAGGGTATTCGAAGGAGAGATGGCCTAGGCGACTATTTATATGCTAATCAGAGATGTCAAGAATAATAGTATGAGGAGAGCTCAGTAGGAAAATTCGGTGGAGAAAAGAGACTGAGTAGCTTGGTTTACGCGGAAGACCAATCAAACTTCAAGACAAGAAGTTTGCACCACTTACGTAGGCCGCAGGCGCCCTCTCGAATAGCGAAAGGTGCCTCACCCTAGACACCTTCTCGAGTGGGTCTTAGCAGCCCAGGCATAATTAGTAAGCGTGGTGGGTTCCGCGCTCCAGATGGAGACTCAGCTGGAAGTTAAAGGGAAGAATGACAAGGAACTTTATGAATTGGAGCTGTAAGTTAACTCTTTGACAGAGAGAGCGAGATGGTGGTGGGGGACAGCCCCCAGTGAAATCAGAGGTGAGAGCACAAAGCAATACAGTAGGCAGACTCCGGTTTTTTTGGGGGAGATGCTCGAGAATATCCGGGTGGACTCCTGAGGCTCGATCCCGCATTTGCGTATGCCGAGCCTCCTTCCTCATGACCTTTGTCCAGAGTGGAATGCCTCCCCGGCTCCCGGCACATGATCAGTGCATGCTCAGTCACGATATCAGTGCCTGCTCAGCCACGTGATCACTGACGGCACAGTCACGTGATCAGCGCCTCTCAGTCACGTGATCACCGTATGATAAACACGTGATCAGTGAACGACCAGCCACGTGATCACTGCATGCGCGGTCAGGTGGTCAGTTCCTGATCAGCCACCTGATCAGTGCGTGCACAGTCCCCTGATCAGCGCCTGTCAGTCACTGATCACTGCCTGATAAACACGTGATCAGTGCCCGAACAGCCACGTCATCAGTGCATGCGCAGTCACGTGATCAGTGCATGATAGCCACGTGATCAGTGCGTGCACAGTCCCATGATCAGCGCCTGTCAGTCACTGATCATTGCCTGATAAACACGTGATCAGTGCATGATGAGCCATGTGATCAGTGCCCGATCAGCCACGTCATCAGTGCATGCGCAGTCACGTCATCAGTGCATGATAGCCACGTGATCAGTGCATGCTCAGTCACGTGATCTGGACTTGATCAGCCACGTGATCAGTGCCTGCAGAGTCACGTGATCAGGGCCTGCTGAGCTGCGTGATTCCTGCCGGCTCATCTGCATGACAATTGCCATCTGAGCTGCGTGATTCCTGTCGGCTCATCTGCTTGACAATTGCCAGCTGAGCTGCGTGATTCCTGCCTGGTCACGTGCTTGATTATTGCCAGTTGAGCAGCATGATTCGTCACTGCTGAGCTCCATGCTTATTGCCTGCTGATTGCGTGGTTCGTGTCTGCTCAGCTCTTTGAGTATTGCCTCCTGAGGTCCCTGTTCGGTCGCCACCTGCCGGGGACCAGCCCCAACTGATCCAGGGTATTCGAAGGAGAGATGGCCTAGGCGACTATTTATATGCTAATCAGAGATGTCAAGAATAATAGTATGAGGAGAGCTCAGTAGGAAAATTCGGTGGAGAAAAGAGACTGAGTAGCTTGGTTTACGCGGAAGACCAATCAAACTTCAAGACAAGAAGTTTGCACCACTTACGTAGGCCGCAGGCGCCCTCTCGAATAGCGAAAGGTGCCTCACCCTAGACACCTTCTCGAGTGGGTCTTAGCAGCCCAGGCATAATTAGTAAGCGTGGTGGGTTCCGCGCTCCAGATGGAGACTCAGCTGGAAGTTAAAGGGAAGAATGACAAGGAACTTTATGAATTGGAGCTGTAAGTTAACTCTTTGACAGAGAGAGCGAGATGGTGGTGGGGGACAGCCCCCAGTGAAATCAGAGGTGAGAGCACAAAGCAATACAGTAGGCAGACTCCGGTTTTTTGGGGGGAGATGCTCGAGAATATCCGGGTGGACTCCTGAGGCTCGATCCCGCATTTGCGTATGCCGAGCCTCCTTCCTCATGACCTTTGTCCAGAGTGGAATGCCTCCCCGGCTCCCGGCACATGATCAGTGCATGCTCAGTCACGATATCAGTGCCTGCTCAGCCACGTGATCACTGACGGCACAGTCACGTGATCAGCGCCTCTCAGTCACGTGATCACCGTATGATAAACACGTGATCAGTGAACGACCAGCCACGTGATCACTGCATGCGCGGTCAGGTGGTCAGTTCCTGATCAGCCACCTGATCAGTGCGTGCACAGTCCCCTGATCAGCGCCTGTCAGTCACTGATCACTGCCTGATAAACACGTGATCAGTGCCCGAACAGCCACGTCATCAGTGCATGCGCAGTCACGTGATCAGTGCATGATAGCCACGTGATCAGTGCGTGCACAGTCCCATGATCAGCGCCTGTCAGTCACTGATCATTGCCTGATAAACACGTGATCAGTGCATGATGAGCCATGTGATCAGTGCCCGATCAGCCACGTCATCAGTGCATGCGCAGTCACGTCATCAGTGCATGATAGCCACGTGATCAGTGCATGCTCAGTCACGTGATCTGGACTTGATCAGCCACGTGATCAGTGCCTGCAGAGTCACGTGATCAGGGCCTGCTGAGCTGCGTGATTCCTGCCGGCTCATCTGCATGACAATTGCCATCTGAGCTGCGTGATTCCTGTCGGCTCATCTGCTTGACAATTGCCAGCTGAGCTGCGTGATTCCTGCCTGGTCACGTGCTTGATTATTGCCAGTTGAGCAGCATGATTCGTCACTGCTGAGCTCCATGCTTATTGCCTGCTGATTGCGTGGTTCGTGTCTGCTCAGCTCTTTGAGTATTGCCTCCTGAGGTCCCTGTTCGGTCGCCACCTGCCGGGGACCAGCCCCAACTGATCCAGGGTATTCGAAGGAGAGATGGCCTAGGCGACTATTTATATGCTAATCAGAGATGTCAAGAATAATAGTATGAGGAGAGCTCAGTAGGAAAATTCGGTGGAGAAAAGAGACTGAGTAGCTTGGTTTACGCGGAAGACCAATCAAACTTCAAGACAAGAAGTTTGCACCACTTACGTAGGCCGCAGGCGCCCTCTCGAATAGCGAAAGGTGCCTCACCCTAGACACCTTCTCGAGTGGGTCTTAGCAGCCCAGGCATAATTAGTAAGCGTGGTGGGTTCCGCGCTCCAGATGGAGACTCAGCTGGAAGTTAAAGGGAAGAATGACAAGGAACTTTATGAATTGGAGCTGTAAGTTAACTCTTTGACAGAGAGAGCGAGATGGTGGTGGGGGACAGCCCCCAGTGAAATCAGAGGTGAGAGCACAAAGCAATACAGTAGGCAGACTCCGGTTTTTTTGGGGGGAGATGCTCGAGAATATCCGGGTGGACTCCTGAGGCTCGATCCCGCATTTGCGTATGCCGAGCCTCCTTCCTCATGACCTTTGTCCAGAGTGGAATGCCTCCCCGGCTCCCGGCACATGATCAGTGCATGCTCAGTCACGATATCAGTGCCTGCTCAGCCACGTGATCACTGACGGCACAGTCACGTGATCAGCGCCTCTCAGTCACGTGATCACCGTATGATAAACACGTGATCAGTGAACGACCAGCCACGTGATCACTGCATGCGCGGTCAGGTGGTCAGTTCCTGATCAGCCACCTGATCAGTGCGTGCACAGTCCCCTGATCAGCGCCTGTCAGTCACTGATCACTGCCTGATAAACACGTGATCAGTGCCCGAACAGCCACGTCATCAGTGCATGCGCAGTCACGTGATCAGTGCATGATAGCCACGTGATCAGTGCGTGCACAGTCCCATGATCAGCGCCTGTCAGTCACTGATCATTGCCTGATAAACACGTGATCAGTGCATGATGAGCCATGTGATCAGTGCCCGATCAGCCACGTCATCAGTGCATGCGCAGTCACGTCATCAGTGCATGATAGCCACGTGATCAGTGCATGCTCAGTCACGTGATCTGGACTTGATCAGCCACGTGATCAGTGCCTGCAGAGTCACGTGATCAGGGCCTGCTGAGCTGCGTGATTCCTGCCGGCTCATCTGCATGACAATTGCCATCTGAGCTGCGTGATTCCTGTCGGCTCATCTGCTTGACAATTGCCAGCTGAGCTGCGTGATTCCTGCCTGGTCACGTGCTTGATTATTGCCAGTTGAGCAGCATGATTCGTCACTGCTGAGCTCCATGCTTATTGCCTGCTGATTGCGTGGTTCGTGTCTGCTCAGCTCTTTGAGTATTGCCTCCTGAGGTCCCTGTTCGGTCGCCACCTGCCGGGGACCAGCCCCAACTGATCCAGGGTATTCGAAGGAGAGATGGCCTAGGCGACTATTTATATGCTAATCAGAGATGTCAAGAATAATAGTATGAGGAGAGCTCAGTAGGAAAATTCGGTGGAGAAAAGAGACTGAGTAGCTTGGTTTACGCGGAAGACCAATCAAACTTCAAGACAAGAAGTTTGCACCACTTACGTAGGCCGCAGGCGCCCTCTCGAATAGCGAAAGGTGCCTCACCCTAGACACCTTCTCGAGTGGGTCTTAGCAGCCCAGGCATAATTAGTAAGCGTGGTGGGTTCCGCGCTCCAGATGGAGACTCAGCTGGAAGTTAAAGGGAAGAATGACAAGGAACTTTATGAATTGGAGCTGTAAGTTAACTCTTTGACAGAGAGAGCGAGATGGTGGTGGGGGACAGCCCCCAGTGAAATCAGAGGTGAGAGCACAAAGCAATACAGTAGGCAGACTCCGGTTTTTTTGGGGGAGATGCTCGAGAATATCCGGGTGGACTCCTGAGGCTCGATCCCGCATTTGCGTATGCCGAGCCTCCTTCCTCATGACCTTTGTCCAGAGTGGAATGCCTCCCCGGCTCCCGGCACATGATCAGTGCATGCTCAGTCACGATATCAGTGCCTGCTCAGCCACGTGATCACTGACGGCACAGTCACGTGATCAGCGCCTCTCAGTCACGTGATCACCGTATGATAAACACGTGATCAGTGAACGACCAGCCACGTGATCACTGCATGCGCGGTCAGGTGGTCAGTTCCTGATCAGCCACCTGATCAGTGCGTGCACAGTCCCCTGATCAGCGCCTGTCAGTCACTGATCACTGCCTGATAAACACGTGATCAGTGCCCGAACAGCCACGTCATCAGTGCATGCGCAGTCACGTGATCAGTGCATGATAGCCACGTGATCAGTGCGTGCACAGTCCCATGATCAGCGCCTGTCAGTCACTGATCATTGCCTGATAAACACGTGATCAGTGCATGATGAGCCATGTGATCAGTGCCCGATCAGCCACGTCATCAGTGCATGCGCAGTCACGTCATCAGTGCATGATAGCCACGTGATCAGTGCATGCTCAGTCACGTGATCTGGACTTGATCAGCCACGTGATCAGTGCCTGCAGAGTCACGTGATCAGGGCCTGCTGAGCTGCGTGATTCCTGCCGGCTCATCTGCATGACAATTGCCATCTGAGCTGCGTGATTCCTGTCGGCTCATCTGCTTGACAATTGCCAGCTGAGCTGCGTGATTCCTGCCTGGTCACGTGCTTGATTATTGCCAGTTGAGCAGCATGATTCGTCACTGCTGAGCTCCATGCTTATTGCCTGCTGATTGCGTGGTTCGTGTCTGCTCAGCTCTTTGAGTATTGCCTCCTGAGGTCCCTGTTCGGTCGCCACCTGCCGGGGACCAGCCCCAACTGATCCAGGGTATTCGAAGGAGAGATGGCCTAGGCGACTATTTATATGCTAATCAGAGATGTCAAGAATAATAGTATGAGGAGAGCTCAGTAGGAAAATTCGGTGGAGAAAAGAGACTGAGTAGCTTGGTTTACGCGGAAGACCAATCAAACTTCAAGACAAGAAGTTTGCACCACTTACGTAGGCCGCAGGCGCCCTCTCGAATAGCGAAAGGTGCCTCACCCTAGACACCTTCTCGAGTGGGTCTTAGCAGCCCAGGCATAATTAGTAAGCGTGGTGGGTTCCGCGCTCCAGATGGAGACTCAGCTGGAAGTTAAAGGGAAGAATGACAAGGAACTTTATGAATTGGAGCTGTAAGTTAACTCTTTGACAGAGAGAGCGAGATGGTGGTGGGGGACAGCCCCCAGTGAAATCAGAGGTGAGAGCACAAAGCAATACAGTAGGCAGACTCCGGTTTTTTTGGGGGGAGATGCTCGAGAATATCCGGGTGGACTCCTGAGGCTCGATCCCGCATTTGCGTATGCCGAGCCTCCTTCCTCATGACCTTTGTCCAGAGTGGAATGCCTCCCCGGCTCCCGGCACATGATCAGTGCATGCTCAGTCACGATATCAGTGCCTGCTCAGCCACGTGATCACTGACGGCACAGTCACGTGATCAGCGCCTCTCAGTCACGTGATCACCGTATGATAAACACGTGATCAGTGAACGACCAGCCACGTGATCACTGCATGCGCGGTCAGGTGGTCAGTTCCTGATCAGCCACCTGATCAGTGCGTGCACAGTCCCCTGATCAGCGCCTGTCAGTCACTGATCACTGCCTGATAAACACGTGATCAGTGCCCGAACAGCCACGTCATCAGTGCATGCGCAGTCACGTGATCAGTGCATGATAGCCACGTGATCAGTGCGTGCACAGTCCCATGATCAGCGCCTGTCAGTCACTGATCATTGCCTGATAAACACGTGATCAGTGCATGATGAGCCATGTGATCAGTGCCCGATCAGCCACGTCATCAGTGCATGCGCAGTCACGTCATCAGTGCATGATAGCCACGTGATCAGTGCATGCTCAGTCACGTGATCTGGACTTGATCAGCCACGTGATCAGTGCCTGCAGAGTCACGTGATCAGGGCCTGCTGAGCTGCGTGATTCCTGCCGGCTCATCTGCATGACAATTGCCATCTGAGCTGCGTGATTCCTGTCGGCTCATCTGCTTGACAATTGCCAGCTGAGCTGCGTGATTCCTGCCTGGTCACGTGCTTGATTATTGCCAGTTGAGCAGCATGATTCGTCACTGCTGAGCTCCATGCTTATTGCCTGCTGATTGCGTGGTTCGTGTCTGCTCAGCTCTTTGAGTATTGCCTCCTGAGGTCCCTGTTCGGTCGCCACCTGCCGGGGACCAGCCCCAACTGATCCAGGGTATTCGAAGGAGAGATGGCCTAGGCGACTATTTATATGCTAATCAGAGATGTCAAGAATAATAGTATGAGGAGAGCTCAGTAGGAAAATTCGGTGGAGAAAAGAGACTGAGTAGCTTGGTTTACGCGGAAGACCAATCAAACTTCAAGACAAGAAGTTTGCACCACTTACGTAGGCCGCAGGCGCCCTCTCGAATAGCGAAAGGTGCCTCACCCTAGACACCTTCTCGAGTGGGTCTTAGCAGCCCAGGCATAATTAGTAAGCGTGGTGGGTTCCGCGCTCCAGATGGAGACTCAGCTGGAAGTTAAAGGGAAGAATGACAAGGAACTTTATGAATTGGAGCTGTAAGTTAACTCTTTGACAGAGAGAGCGAGATGGTGGTGGGGGACAGCCCCCAGTGAAATCAGAGGTGAGAGCACAAAGCAATACAGTAGGCAGACTCCGGTTTTTTTGGGGGGAGATGCTCGAGAATATCCGGGTGGACTCCTGAGGCTCGATCCCGCATTTGCGTATGCCGAGCCTCCTTCCTCATGACCTTTGTCCAGAGTGGAATGCCTCCCCGGCTCCCGGCACATGATCAGTGCATGCTCAGTCACGATATCAGTGCCTGCTCAGCCACGTGATCACTGACGGCACAGTCACGTGATCAGCGCCTCTCAGTCACGTGATCACCGTATGATAAACACGTGATCAGTGAACGACCAGCCACGTGATCACTGCATGCGCGGTCAGGTGGTCAGTTCCTGATCAGCCACCTGATCAGTGCGTGCACAGTCCCCTGATCAGCGCCTGTCAGTCACTGATCACTGCCTGATAAACACGTGATCAGTGCCCGAACAGCCACGTCATCAGTGCATGCGCAGTCACGTGATCAGTGCATGATAGCCACGTGATCAGTGCGTGCACAGTCCCATGATCAGCGCCTGTCAGTCACTGATCATTGCCTGATAAACACGTGATCAGTGCATGATGAGCCATGTGATCAGTGCCCGATCAGCCACGTCATCAGTGCATGCGCAGTCACGTCATCAGTGCATGATAGCCACGTGATCAGTGCATGCTCAGTCACGTGATCTGGACTTGATCAGCCACGTGATCAGTGCCTGCAGAGTCACGTGATCAGGGCCTGCTGAGCTGCGTGATTCCTGCCGGCTCATCTGCATGACAATTGCCATCTGAGCTGCGTGATTCCTGTCGGCTCATCTGCTTGACAATTGCCAGCTGAGCTGCGTGATTCCTGCCTGGTCACGTGCTTGATTATTGCCAGTTGAGCAGCATGATTCGTCACTGCTGAGCTCCATGCTTATTGCCTGCTGATTGCGTGGTTCGTGTCTGCTCAGCTCTTTGAGTATTGCCTCCTGAGGTCCCTGTTCGGTCGCCACCTGCCGGGGACCAGCCCCAACTGATCCAGGGTATTCGAAGGAGAGATGGCCTAGGCGACTATTTATATGCTAATCAGAGATGTCAAGAATAATAGTATGAGGAGAGCTCAGTAGGAAAATTCGGTGGAGAAAAGAGACTGAGTAGCTTGGTTTACGCGGAAGACCAATCAAACTTCAAGACAAGAAGTTTGCACCACTTACGTAGGCCGCAGGCGCCCTCTCGAATAGCGAAAGGTGCCTCACCCTAGACACCTTCTCGAGTGGGTCTTAGCAGCCCAGGCATAATTAGTAAGCGTGGTGGGTTCCGCGCTCCAGATGGAGACTCAGCTGGAAGTTAAAGGGAAGAATGACAAGGAACTTTATGAATTGGAGCTGTAAGTTAACTCTTTGACAGAGAGAGCGAGATGGTGGTGGGGGACAGCCCCCAGTGAAATCAGAGGTGAGAGCACAAAGCAATACAGTAGGCAGACTCCGGTTTTTTGGGGGGAGATGCTCGAGAATATCCGGGTGGACTCCTGAGGCTCGATCCCGCATTTGCGTATGCCGAGCCTCCTTCCTCATGACCTTTGTCCAGAGTGGAATGCCTCCCCGGCTCCCGGCACATGATCAGTGCATGCTCAGTCACGATATCAGTGCCTGCTCAGCCACGTGATCACTGACGGCACAGTCACGTGATCAGCGCCTCTCAGTCACGTGATCACCGTATGATAAACACGTGATCAGTGAACGACCAGCCACGTGATCACTGCATGCGCGGTCAGGTGGTCAGTTCCTGATCAGCCACCTGATCAGTGCGTGCACAGTCCCCTGATCAGCGCCTGTCAGTCACTGATCACTGCCTGATAAACACGTGATCAGTGCCCGAACAGCCACGTCATCAGTGCATGCGCAGTCACGTGATCAGTGCATGATAGCCACGTGATCAGTGCGTGCACAGTCCCATGATCAGCGCCTGTCAGTCACTGATCATTGCCTGATAAACACGTGATCAGTGCATGATGAGCCATGTGATCAGTGCCCGATCAGCCACGTCATCAGTGCATGCGCAGTCACGTCATCAGTGCATGATAGCCACGTGATCAGTGCATGCTCAGTCACGTGATCTGGACTTGATCAGCCACGTGATCAGTGCCTGCAGAGTCACGTGATCAGGGCCTGCTGAGCTGCGTGATTCCTGCCGGCTCATCTGCATGACAATTGCCATCTGAGCTGCGTGATTCCTGTCGGCTCATCTGCTTGACAATTGCCAGCTGAGCTGCGTGATTCCTGCCTGGTCACGTGCTTGATTATTGCCAGTTGAGCAGCATGATTCGTCACTGCTGAGCTCCATGCTTATTGCCTGCTGATTGCGTGGTTCGTGTCTGCTCAGCTCTTTGAGTATTGCCTCCTGAGGTCCCTGTTCGGTCGCCACCTGCCGGGGACCAGCCCCAACTGATCCAGGGTATTCGAAGGAGAGATGGCCTAGGCGACTATTTATATGCTAATCAGAGATGTCAAGAATAATAGTATGAGGAGAGCTCAGTAGGAAAATTCGGTGGAGAAAAGAGACTGAGTAGCTTGGTTTACGCGGAAGACCAATCAAACTTCAAGACAAGAAGTTTGCACCACTTACGTAGGCCGCAGGCGCCCTCTCGAATAGCGAAAGGTGCCTCACCCTAGACACCTTCTCGAGTGGGTCTTAGCAGCCCAGGCATAATTAGTAAGCGTGGTGGGTTCCGCGCTCCAGATGGAGACTCAGCTGGAAGTTAAAGGGAAGAATGACAAGGAACTTTATGAATTGGAGCTGTAAGTTAACTCTTTGACAGAGAGAGCGAGATGGTGGTGGGGGACAGCCCCCAGTGAAATCAGAGGTGAGAGCACAAAGCAATACAGTAGGCAGACTCCGGTTTTTTTGGGGGGAGATGCTCGAGAATATCCGGGTGGACTCCTGAGGCTCGATCCCGCATTTGCGTATGCCGAGCCTCCTTCCTCATGACCTTTGTCCAGAGTGGAATGCCTCCCCGGCTCCCGGCACATGATCAGTGCATGCTCAGTCACGATATCAGTGCCTGCTCAGCCACGTGATCACTGACGGCACAGTCACGTGATCAGCGCCTCTCAGTCACGTGATCACCGTATGATAAACACGTGATCAGTGAACGACCAGCCACGTGATCACTGCATGCGCGGTCAGGTGGTCAGTTCCTGATCAGCCACCTGATCAGTGCGTGCACAGTCCCCTGATCAGCGCCTGTCAGTCACTGATCACTGCCTGATAAACACGTGATCAGTGCCCGAACAGCCACGTCATCAGTGCATGCGCAGTCACGTGATCAGTGCATGATAGCCACGTGATCAGTGCGTGCACAGTCCCATGATCAGCGCCTGTCAGTCACTGATCATTGCCTGATAAACACGTGATCAGTGCATGATGAGCCATGTGATCAGTGCCCGATCAGCCACGTCATCAGTGCATGCGCAGTCACGTCATCAGTGCATGATAGCCACGTGATCAGTGCATGCTCAGTCACGTGATCTGGACTTGATCAGCCACGTGATCAGTGCCTGCAGAGTCACGTGATCAGGGCCTGCTGAGCTGCGTGATTCCTGCCGGCTCATCTGCATGACAATTGCCATCTGAGCTGCGTGATTCCTGTCGGCTCATCTGCTTGACAATTGCCAGCTGAGCTGCGTGATTCCTGCCTGGTCACGTGCTTGATTATTGCCAGTTGAGCAGCATGATTCGTCACTGCTGAGCTCCATGCTTATTGCCTGCTGATTGCGTGGTTCGTGTCTGCTCAGCTCTTTGAGTATTGCCTCCTGAGGTCCCTGTTCGGTCGCCACCTGCCGGGGACCAGCCCCAACTGATCCAGGGTATTCGAAGGAGAGATGGCCTAGGCGACTATTTATATGCTAATCAGAGATGTCAAGAATAATAGTATGAGGAGAGCTCAGTAGGAAAATTCGGTGGAGAAAAGAGACTGAGTAGCTTGGTTTACGCGGAAGACCAATCAAACTTCAAGACAAGAAGTTTGCACCACTTACGTAGGCCGCAGGCGCCCTCTCGAATAGCGAAAGGTGCCTCACCCTAGACACCTTCTCGAGTGGGTCTTAGCAGCCCAGGCATAATTAGTAAGCGTGGTGGGTTCCGCGCTCCAGATGGAGACTCAGCTGGAAGTTAAAGGGAAGAATGACAAGGAACTTTATGAATTGGAGCTGTAAGTTAACTCTTTGACAGAGAGAGCGAGATGGTGGTGGGGGACAGCCCCCAGTGAAATCAGAGGTGAGAGCACAAAGCAATACAGTAGGCAGACTCCGGTTTTTTTGGGGGGAGATGCTCGAGAATATCCGGGTGGACTCCTGAGGCTCGATCCCGCATTTGCGTATGCCGAGCCTCCTTCCTCATGACCTTTGTCCAGAGTGGAATGCCTCCCCGGCTCCCGGCACATGATCAGTGCATGCTCAGTCACGATATCAGTGCCTGCTCAGCCACGTGATCACTGACGGCACAGTCACGTGATCAGCGCCTCTCAGTCACGTGATCACCGTATGATAAACACGTGATCAGTGAACGACCAGCCACGTGATCACTGCATGCGCGGTCAGGTGGTCAGTTCCTGATCAGCCACCTGATCAGTGCGTGCACAGTCCCCTGATCAGCGCCTGTCAGTCACTGATCACTGCCTGATAAACACGTGATCAGTGCCCGAACAGCCACGTCATCAGTGCATGCGCAGTCACGTGATCAGTGCATGATAGCCACGTGATCAGTGCGTGCACAGTCCCATGATCAGCGCCTGTCAGTCACTGATCATTGCCTGATAAACACGTGATCAGTGCATGATGAGCCATGTGATCAGTGCCCGATCAGCCACGTCATCAGTGCATGCGCAGTCACGTCATCAGTGCATGATAGCCACGTGATCAGTGCATGCTCAGTCACGTGATCTGGACTTGATCAGCCACGTGATCAGTGCCTGCAGAGTCACGTGATCAGGGCCTGCTGAGCTGCGTGATTCCTGCCGGCTCATCTGCATGACAATTGCCATCTGAGCTGCGTGATTCCTGTCGGCTCATCTGCTTGACAATTGCCAGCTGAGCTGCGTGATTCCTGCCTGGTCACGTGCTTGATTATTGCCAGTTGAGCAGCATGATTCGTCACTGCTGAGCTCCATGCTTATTGCCTGCTGATTGCGTGGTTCGTGTCTGCTCAGCTCTTTGAGTATTGCCTCCTGAGGTCCCTGTTCGGTCGCCACCTGCCGGGGACCAGCCCCAACTGATCCAGGGTATTCGAAGGAGAGATGGCCTAGGCGACTATTTATATGCTAATCAGAGATGTCAAGAATAATAGTATGAGGAGAGCTCAGTAGGAAAATTCGGTGGAGAAAAGAGACTGAGTAGCTTGGTTTACGCGGAAGACCAATCAAACTTCAAGACAAGAAGTTTGCACCACTTACGTAGGCCGCAGGCGCCCTCTCGAATAGCGAAAGGTGCCTCACCCTAGACACCTTCTCGAGTGGGTCTTAGCAGCCCAGGCATAATTAGTAAGCGTGGTGGGTTCCGCGCTCCAGATGGAGACTCAGCTGGAAGTTAAAGGGAAGAATGACAAGGAACTTTATGAATTGGAGCTGTAAGTTAACTCTTTGACAGAGAGAGCGAGATGGTGGTGGGGGACAGCCCCCAGTGAAATCAGAGGTGAGAGCACAAAGCAATACAGTAGGCAGACTCCGGTTTTTTTGGGGGGAGATGCTCGAGAATATCCGGGTGGACTCCTGAGGCTCGATCCCGCATTTGCGTATGCCGAGCCTCCTTCCTCATGACCTTTGTCCAGAGTGGAATGCCTCCCCGGCTCCCGGCACATGATCAGTGCATGCTCAGTCACGATATCAGTGCCTGCTCAGCCACGTGATCACTGACGGCACAGTCACGTGATCAGCGCCTCTCAGTCACGTGATCACCGTATGATAAACACGTGATCAGTGAACGACCAGCCACGTGATCACTGCATGCGCGGTCAGGTGGTCAGTTCCTGATCAGCCACCTGATCAGTGCGTGCACAGTCCCCTGATCAGCGCCTGTCAGTCACTGATCACTGCCTGATAAACACGTGATCAGTGCCCGAACAGCCACGTCATCAGTGCATGCGCAGTCACGTGATCAGTGCATGATAGCCACGTGATCAGTGCGTGCACAGTCCCATGATCAGCGCCTGTCAGTCACTGATCATTGCCTGATAAACACGTGATCAGTGCATGATGAGCCATGTGATCAGTGCCCGATCAGCCACGTCATCAGTGCATGCGCAGTCACGTCATCAGTGCATGATAGCCACGTGATCAGTGCATGCTCAGTCACGTGATCTGGACTTGATCAGCCACGTGATCAGTGCCTGCAGAGTCACGTGATCAGGGCCTGCTGAGCTGCGTGATTCCTGCCGGCTCATCTGCATGACAATTGCCATCTGAGCTGCGTGATTCCTGTCGGCTCATCTGCTTGACAATTGCCAGCTGAGCTGCGTGATTCCTGCCTGGTCACGTGCTTGATTATTGCCAGTTGAGCAGCATGATTCGTCACTGCTGAGCTCCATGCTTATTGCCTGCTGATTGCGTGGTTCGTGTCTGCTCAGCTCTTTGAGTATTGCCTCCTGAGGTCCCTGTTCGGTCGCCACCTGCCGGGGACCAGCCCCAACTGATCCAGGGTATTCGAAGGAGAGATGGCCTAGGCGACTATTTATATGCTAATCAGAGATGTCAAGAATAATAGTATGAGGAGAGCTCAGTAGGAAAATTCGGTGGAGAAAAGAGACTGAGTAGCTTGGTTTACGCGGAAGACCAATCAAACTTCAAGACAAGAAGTTTGCACCACTTACGTAGGCCGCAGGCGCCCTCTCGAATAGCGAAAGGTGCCTCACCCTAGACACCTTCTCGAGTGGGTCTTAGCAGCCCAGGCATAATTAGTAAGCGTGGTGGGTTCCGCGCTCCAGATGGAGACTCAGCTGGAAGTTAAAGGGAAGAATGACAAGGAACTTTATGAATTGGAGCTGTAAGTTAACTCTTTGACAGAGAGAGCGAGATGGTGGTGGGGGACAGCCCCCAGTGAAATCAGAGGTGAGAGCACAAAGCAATACAGTAGGCAGACTCCGGTTTTTTGGGGGGAGATGCTCGAGAATATCCGGGTGGACTCCTGAGGCTCGATCCCGCATTTGCGTATGCCGAGCCTCCTTCCTCATGACCTTTGTCCAGAGTGGAATGCCTCCCCGGCTCCCGGCACATGATCAGTGCATGCTCAGTCACGATATCAGTGCCTGCTCAGCCACGTGATCACTGACGGCACAGTCACGTGATCAGCGCCTCTCAGTCACGTGATCACCGTATGATAAACACGTGATCAGTGAACGACCAGCCACGTGATCACTGCATGCGCGGTCAGGTGGTCAGTTCCTGATCAGCCACCTGATCAGTGCGTGCACAGTCCCCTGATCAGCGCCTGTCAGTCACTGATCACTGCCTGATAAACACGTGATCAGTGCCCGAACAGCCACGTCATCAGTGCATGCGCAGTCACGTGATCAGTGCATGATAGCCACGTGATCAGTGCGTGCACAGTCCCATGATCAGCGCCTGTCAGTCACTGATCATTGCCTGATAAACACGTGATCAGTGCATGATGAGCCATGTGATCAGTGCCCGATCAGCCACGTCATCAGTGCATGCGCAGTCACGTCATCAGTGCATGATAGCCACGTGATCAGTGCATGCTCAGTCACGTGATCTGGACTTGATCAGCCACGTGATCAGTGCCTGCAGAGTCACGTGATCAGGGCCTGCTGAGCTGCGTGATTCCTGCCGGCTCATCTGCATGACAATTGCCATCTGAGCTGCGTGATTCCTGTCGGCTCATCTGCTTGACAATTGCCAGCTGAGCTGCGTGATTCCTGCCTGGTCACGTGCTTGATTATTGCCAGTTGAGCAGCATGATTCGTCACTGCTGAGCTCCATGCTTATTGCCTGCTGATTGCGTGGTTCGTGTCTGCTCAGCTCTTTGAGTATTGCCTCCTGAGGTCCCTGTTCGGTCGCCACCTGCCGGGGACCAGCCCCAACTGATCCAGGGTATTCGAAGGAGAGATGGCCTAGGCGACTATTTATATGCTAATCAGAGATGTCAAGAATAATAGTATGAGGAGAGCTCAGTAGGAAAATTCGGTGGAGAAAAGAGACTGAGTAGCTTGGTTTACGCGGAAGACCAATCAAACTTCAAGACAAGAAGTTTGCACCACTTACGTAGGCCGCAGGCGCCCTCTCGAATAGCGAAAGGTGCCTCACCCTAGACACCTTCTCGAGTGGGTCTTAGCAGCCCAGGCATAATTAGTAAGCGTGGTGGGTTCCGCGCTCCAGATGGAGACTCAGCTGGAAGTTAAAGGGAAGAATGACAAGGAACTTTATGAATTGGAGCTGTAAGTTAACTCTTTGACAGAGAGAGCGAGATGGTGGTGGGGGACAGCCCCCAGTGAAATCAGAGGTGAGAGCACAAAGCAATACAGTAGGCAGACTCCGGTTTTTTTGGGGGAGATGCTCGAGAATATCCGGGTGGACTCCTGAGGCTCGATCCCGCATTTGCGTATGCCGAGCCTCCTTCCTCATGACCTTTGTCCAGAGTGGAATGCCTCCCCGGCTCCCGGCACATGATCAGTGCATGCTCAGTCACGATATCAGTGCCTGCTCAGCCACGTGATCACTGACGGCACAGTCACGTGATCAGCGCCTCTCAGTCACGTGATCACCGTATGATAAACACGTGATCAGTGAACGACCAGCCACGTGATCACTGCATGCGCGGTCAGGTGGTCAGTTCCTGATCAGCCACCTGATCAGTGCGTGCACAGTCCCCTGATCAGCGCCTGTCAGTCACTGATCACTGCCTGATAAACACGTGATCAGTGCCCGAACAGCCACGTCATCAGTGCATGCGCAGTCACGTGATCAGTGCATGATAGCCACGTGATCAGTGCGTGCACAGTCCCATGATCAGCGCCTGTCAGTCACTGATCATTGCCTGATAAACACGTGATCAGTGCATGATGAGCCATGTGATCAGTGCCCGATCAGCCACGTCATCAGTGCATGCGCAGTCACGTCATCAGTGCATGATAGCCACGTGATCAGTGCATGCTCAGTCACGTGATCTGGACTTGATCAGCCACGTGATCAGTGCCTGCAGAGTCACGTGATCAGGGCCTGCTGAGCTGCGTGATTCCTGCCGGCTCATCTGCATGACAATTGCCATCTGAGCTGCGTGATTCCTGTCGGCTCATCTGCTTGACAATTGCCAGCTGAGCTGCGTGATTCCTGCCTGGTCACGTGCTTGATTATTGCCAGTTGAGCAGCATGATTCGTCACTGCTGAGCTCCATGCTTATTGCCTGCTGATTGCGTGGTTCGTGTCTGCTCAGCTCTTTGAGTATTGCCTCCTGAGGTCCCTGTTCGGTCGCCACCTGCCGGGGACCAGCCCCAACTGATCCAGGGTATTCGAAGGAGAGATGGCCTAGGCGACTATTTATATGCTAATCAGAGATGTCAAGAATAATAGTATGAGGAGAGCTCAGTAGGAAAATTCGGTGGAGAAAAGAGACTGAGTAGCTTGGTTTACGCGGAAGACCAATCAAACTTCAAGACAAGAAGTTTGCACCACTTACGTAGGCCGCAGGCGCCCTCTCGAATAGCGAAAGGTGCCTCACCCTAGACACCTTCTCGAGTGGGTCTTAGCAGCCCAGGCATAATTAGTAAGCGTGGTGGGTTCCGCGCTCCAGATGGAGACTCAGCTGGAAGTTAAAGGGAAGAATGACAAGGAACTTTATGAATTGGAGCTGTAAGTTAACTCTTTGACAGAGAGAGCGAGATGGTGGTGGGGGACAGCCCCCAGTGAAATCAGAGGTGAGAGCACAAAGCAATACAGTAGGCAGACTCCGGTTTTTTGGGGGGAGATGCTCGAGAATATCCGGGTGGACTCCTGAGGCTCGATCCCGCATTTGCGTATGCCGAGCCTCCTTCCTCATGACCTTTGTCCAGAGTGGAATGCCTCCCCGGCTCCCGGCACATGATCAGTGCATGCTCAGTCACGATATCAGTGCCTGCTCAGCCACGTGATCACTGACGGCACAGTCACGTGATCAGCGCCTCTCAGTCACGTGATCACCGTATGATAAACACGTGATCAGTGAACGACCAGCCACGTGATCACTGCATGCGCGGTCAGGTGGTCAGTTCCTGATCAGCCACCTGATCAGTGCGTGCACAGTCCCCTGATCAGCGCCTGTCAGTCACTGATCACTGCCTGATAAACACGTGATCAGTGCCCGAACAGCCACGTCATCAGTGCATGCGCAGTCACGTGATCAGTGCATGATAGCCACGTGATCAGTGCGTGCACAGTCCCATGATCAGCGCCTGTCAGTCACTGATCATTGCCTGATAAACACGTGATCAGTGCATGATGAGCCATGTGATCAGTGCCCGATCAGCCACGTCATCAGTGCATGCGCAGTCACGTCATCAGTGCATGATAGCCACGTGATCAGTGCATGCTCAGTCACGTGATCTGGACTTGATCAGCCACGTGATCAGTGCCTGCAGAGTCACGTGATCAGGGCCTGCTGAGCTGCGTGATTCCTGCCGGCTCATCTGCATGACAATTGCCATCTGAGCTGCGTGATTCCTGTCGGCTCATCTGCTTGACAATTGCCAGCTGAGCTGCGTGATTCCTGCCTGGTCACGTGCTTGATTATTGCCAGTTGAGCAGCATGATTCGTCACTGCTGAGCTCCATGCTTATTGCCTGCTGATTGCGTGGTTCGTGTCTGCTCAGCTCTTTGAGTATTGCCTCCTGAGGTCCCTGTTCGGTCGCCACCTGCCGGGGACCAGCCCCAACTGATCCAGGGTATTCGAAGGAGAGATGGCCTAGGCGACTATTTATATGCTAATCAGAGATGTCAAGAATAATAGTATGAGGAGAGCTCAGTAGGAAAATTCGGTGGAGAAAAGAGACTGAGTAGCTTGGTTTACGCGGAAGACCAATCAAACTTCAAGACAAGAAGTTTGCACCACTTACGTAGGCCGCAGGCGCCCTCTCGAATAGCGAAAGGTGCCTCACCCTAGACACCTTCTCGAGTGGGTCTTAGCAGCCCAGGCATAATTAGTAAGCGTGGTGGGTTCCGCGCTCCAGATGGAGACTCAGCTGGAAGTTAAAGGGAAGAATGACAAGGAACTTTATGAATTGGAGCTGTAAGTTAACTCTTTGACAGAGAGAGCGAGATGGTGGTGGGGGACAGCCCCCAGTGAAATCAGAGGTGAGAGCACAAAGCAATACAGTAGGCAGACTCCGGTTTTTTTGGGGGGAGATGCTCGAGAATATCCGGGTGGACTCCTGAGGCTCGATCCCGCATTTGCGTATGCCGAGCCTCCTTCCTCATGACCTTTGTCCAGAGTGGAATGCCTCCCCGGCTCCCGGCACATGATCAGTGCATGCTCAGTCACGATATCAGTGCCTGCTCAGCCACGTGATCACTGACGGCACAGTCACGTGATCAGCGCCTCTCAGTCACGTGATCACCGTATGATAAACACGTGATCAGTGAACGACCAGCCACGTGATCACTGCATGCGCGGTCAGGTGGTCAGTTCCTGATCAGCCACCTGATCAGTGCGTGCACAGTCCCCTGATCAGCGCCTGTCAGTCACTGATCACTGCCTGATAAACACGTGATCAGTGCCCGAACAGCCACGTCATCAGTGCATGCGCAGTCACGTGATCAGTGCATGATAGCCACGTGATCAGTGCGTGCACAGTCCCATGATCAGCGCCTGTCAGTCACTGATCATTGCCTGATAAACACGTGATCAGTGCATGATGAGCCATGTGATCAGTGCCCGATCAGCCACGTCATCAGTGCATGCGCAGTCACGTCATCAGTGCATGATAGCCACGTGATCAGTGCATGCTCAGTCACGTGATCTGGACTTGATCAGCCACGTGATCAGTGCCTGCAGAGTCACGTGATCAGGGCCTGCTGAGCTGCGTGATTCCTGCCGGCTCATCTGCATGACAATTGCCATCTGAGCTGCGTGATTCCTGTCGGCTCATCTGCTTGACAATTGCCAGCTGAGCTGCGTGATTCCTGCCTGGTCACGTGCTTGATTATTGCCAGTTGAGCAGCATGATTCGTCACTGCTGAGCTCCATGCTTATTGCCTGCTGATTGCGTGGTTCGTGTCTGCTCAGCTCTTTGAGTATTGCCTCCTGAGGTCCCTGTTCGGTCGCCACCTGCCGGGGACCAGCCCCAACTGATCCAGGGTATTCGAAGGAGAGATGGCCTAGGCGACTATTTATATGCTAATCAGAGATGTCAAGAATAATAGTATGAGGAGAGCTCAGTAGGAAAATTCGGTGGAGAAAAGAGACTGAGTAGCTTGGTTTACGCGGAAGACCAATCAAACTTCAAGACAAGAAGTTTGCACCACTTACGTAGGCCGCAGGCGCCCTCTCGAATAGCGAAAGGTGCCTCACCCTAGACACCTTCTCGAGTGGGTCTTAGCAGCCCAGGCATAATTAGTAAGCGTGGTGGGTTCCGCGCTCCAGATGGAGACTCAGCTGGAAGTTAAAGGGAAGAATGACAAGGAACTTTATGAATTGGAGCTGTAAGTTAACTCTTTGACAGAGAGAGCGAGATGGTGGTGGGGGACAGCCCCCAGTGAAATCAGAGGTGAGAGCACAAAGCAATACAGTAGGCAGACTCCGGTTTTTTTGGGGGGAGATGCTCGAGAATATCCGGGTGGACTCCTGAGGCTCGATCCCGCATTTGCGTATGCCGAGCCTCCTTCCTCATGACCTTTGTCCAGAGTGGAATGCCTCCCCGGCTCCCGGCACATGATCAGTGCATGCTCAGTCACGATATCAGTGCCTGCTCAGCCACGTGATCACTGACGGCACAGTCACGTGATCAGCGCCTCTCAGTCACGTGATCACCGTATGATAAACACGTGATCAGTGAACGACCAGCCACGTGATCACTGCATGCGCGGTCAGGTGGTCAGTTCCTGATCAGCCACCTGATCAGTGCGTGCACAGTCCCCTGATCAGCGCCTGTCAGTCACTGATCACTGCCTGATAAACACGTGATCAGTGCCCGAACAGCCACGTCATCAGTGCATGCGCAGTCACGTGATCAGTGCATGATAGCCACGTGATCAGTGCGTGCACAGTCCCATGATCAGCGCCTGTCAGTCACTGATCATTGCCTGATAAACACGTGATCAGTGCATGATGAGCCATGTGATCAGTGCCCGATCAGCCACGTCATCAGTGCATGCGCAGTCACGTCATCAGTGCATGATAGCCACGTGATCAGTGCATGCTCAGTCACGTGATCTGGACTTGATCAGCCACGTGATCAGTGCCTGCAGAGTCACGTGATCAGGGCCTGCTGAGCTGCGTGATTCCTGCCGGCTCATCTGCATGACAATTGCCATCTGAGCTGCGTGATTCCTGTCGGCTCATCTGCTTGACAATTGCCAGCTGAGCTGCGTGATTCCTGCCTGGTCACGTGCTTGATTATTGCCAGTTGAGCAGCATGATTCGTCACTGCTGAGCTCCATGCTTATTGCCTGCTGATTGCGTGGTTCGTGTCTGCTCAGCTCTTTGAGTATTGCCTCCTGAGGTCCCTGTTCGGTCGCCACCTGCCGGGGACCAGCCCCAACTGATCCAGGGTATTCGAAGGAGAGATGGCCTAGGCGACTATTTATATGCTAATCAGAGATGTCAAGAATAATAGTATGAGGAGAGCTCAGTAGGAAAATTCGGTGGAGAAAAGAGACTGAGTAGCTTGGTTTACGCGGAAGACCAATCAAACTTCAAGACAAGAAGTTTGCACCACTTACGTAGGCCGCAGGCGCCCTCTCGAATAGCGAAAGGTGCCTCACCCTAGACACCTTCTCGAGTGGGTCTTAGCAGCCCAGGCATAATTAGTAAGCGTGGTGGGTTCCGCGCTCCAGATGGAGACTCAGCTGGAAGTTAAAGGGAAGAATGACAAGGAACTTTATGAATTGGAGCTGTAAGTTAACTCTTTGACAGAGAGAGCGAGATGGTGGTGGGGGACAGCCCCCAGTGAAATCAGAGGTGAGAGCACAAAGCAATACAGTAGGCAGACTCCGGTTTTTTTGGGGGGAGATGCTCGAGAATATCCGGGTGGACTCCTGAGGCTCGATCCCGCATTTGCGTATGCCGAGCCTCCTTCCTCATGACCTTTGTCCAGAGTGGAATGCCTCCCCGGCTCCCGGCACATGATCAGTGCATGCTCAGTCACGATATCAGTGCCTGCTCAGCCACGTGATCACTGACGGCACAGTCACGTGATCAGCGCCTCTCAGTCACGTGATCACCGTATGATAAACACGTGATCAGTGAACGACCAGCCACGTGATCACTGCATGCGCGGTCAGGTGGTCAGTTCCTGATCAGCCACCTGATCAGTGCGTGCACAGTCCCCTGATCAGCGCCTGTCAGTCACTGATCACTGCCTGATAAACACGTGATCAGTGCCCGAACAGCCACGTCATCAGTGCATGCGCAGTCACGTGATCAGTGCATGATAGCCACGTGATCAGTGCGTGCACAGTCCCATGATCAGCGCCTGTCAGTCACTGATCATTGCCTGATAAACACGTGATCAGTGCATGATGAGCCATGTGATCAGTGCCCGATCAGCCACGTCATCAGTGCATGCGCAGTCACGTCATCAGTGCATGATAGCCACGTGATCAGTGCATGCTCAGTCACGTGATCTGGACTTGATCAGCCACGTGATCAGTGCCTGCAGAGTCACGTGATCAGGGCCTGCTGAGCTGCGTGATTCCTGCCGGCTCATCTGCATGACAATTGCCATCTGAGCTGCGTGATTCCTGTCGGCTCATCTGCTTGACAATTGCCAGCTGAGCTGCGTGATTCCTGCCTGGTCACGTGCTTGATTATTGCCAGTTGAGCAGCATGATTCGTCACTGCTGAGCTCCATGCTTATTGCCTGCTGATTGCGTGGTTCGTGTCTGCTCAGCTCTTTGAGTATTGCCTCCTGAGGTCCCTGTTCGGTCGCCACCTGCCGGGGACCAGCCCCAACTGATCCAGGGTATTCGAAGGAGAGATGGCCTAGGCGACTATTTATATGCTAATCAGAGATGTCAAGAATAATAGTATGAGGAGAGCTCAGTAGGAAAATTCGGTGGAGAAAAGAGACTGAGTAGCTTGGTTTACGCGGAAGACCAATCAAACTTCAAGACAAGAAGTTTGCACCACTTACGTAGGCCGCAGGCGCCCTCTCGAATAGCGAAAGGTGCCTCACCCTAGACACCTTCTCGAGTGGGTCTTAGCAGCCCAGGCATAATTAGTAAGCGTGGTGGGTTCCGCGCTCCAGATGGAGACTCAGCTGGAAGTTAAAGGGAAGAATGACAAGGAACTTTATGAATTGGAGCTGTAAGTTAACTCTTTGACAGAGAGAGCGAGATGGTGGTGGGGGACAGCCCCCAGTGAAATCAGAGGTGAGAGCACAAAGCAATACAGTAGGCAGACTCCGGTTTTTTTGGGGGAGATGCTCGAGAATATCCGGGTGGACTCCTGAGGCTCGATCCCGCATTTGCGTATGCCGAGCCTCCTTCCTCATGACCTTTGTCCAGAGTGGAATGCCTCCCCGGCTCCCGGCACATGATCAGTGCATGCTCAGTCACGATATCAGTGCCTGCTCAGCCACGTGATCACTGACGGCACAGTCACGTGATCAGCGCCTCTCAGTCACGTGATCACCGTATGATAAACACGTGATCAGTGAACGACCAGCCACGTGATCACTGCATGCGCGGTCAGGTGGTCAGTTCCTGATCAGCCACCTGATCAGTGCGTGCACAGTCCCCTGATCAGCGCCTGTCAGTCACTGATCACTGCCTGATAAACACGTGATCAGTGCCCGAACAGCCACGTCATCAGTGCATGCGCAGTCACGTGATCAGTGCATGATAGCCACGTGATCAGTGCGTGCACAGTCCCATGATCAGCGCCTGTCAGTCACTGATCATTGCCTGATAAACACGTGATCAGTGCATGATGAGCCATGTGATCAGTGCCCGATCAGCCACGTCATCAGTGCATGCGCAGTCACGTCATCAGTGCATGATAGCCACGTGATCAGTGCATGCTCAGTCACGTGATCTGGACTTGATCAGCCACGTGATCAGTGCCTGCAGAGTCACGTGATCAGGGCCTGCTGAGCTGCGTGATTCCTGCCGGCTCATCTGCATGACAATTGCCATCTGAGCTGCGTGATTCCTGTCGGCTCATCTGCTTGACAATTGCCAGCTGAGCTGCGTGATTCCTGCCTGGTCACGTGCTTGATTATTGCCAGTTGAGCAGCATGATTCGTCACTGCTGAGCTCCATGCTTATTGCCTGCTGATTGCGTGGTTCGTGTCTGCTCAGCTCTTTGAGTATTGCCTCCTGAGGTCCCTGTTCGGTCGCCACCTGCCGGGGACCAGCCCCAACTGATCCAGGGTATTCGAAGGAGAGATGGCCTAGGCGACTATTTATATGCTAATCAGAGATGTCAAGAATAATAGTATGAGGAGAGCTCAGTAGGAAAATTCGGTGGAGAAAAGAGACTGAGTAGCTTGGTTTACGCGGAAGACCAATCAAACTTCAAGACAAGAAGTTTGCACCACTTACGTAGGCCGCAGGCGCCCTCTCGAATAGCGAAAGGTGCCTCACCCTAGACACCTTCTCGAGTGGGTCTTAGCAGCCCAGGCATAATTAGTAAGCGTGGTGGGTTCCGCGCTCCAGATGGAGACTCAGCTGGAAGTTAAAGGGAAGAATGACAAGGAACTTTATGAATTGGAGCTGTAAGTTAACTCTTTGACAGAGAGAGCGAGATGGTGGTGGGGGACAGCCCCCAGTGAAATCAGAGGTGAGAGCACAAAGCAATACAGTAGGCAGACTCCGGTTTTTTTGGGGGGAGATGCTCGAGAATATCCGGGTGGACTCCTGAGGCTCGATCCCGCATTTGCGTATGCCGAGCCTCCTTCCTCATGACCTTTGTCCAGAGTGGAATGCCTCCCCGGCTCCCGGCACATGATCAGTGCATGCTCAGTCACGATATCAGTGCCTGCTCAGCCACGTGATCACTGACGGCACAGTCACGTGATCAGCGCCTCTCAGTCACGTGATCACCGTATGATAAACACGTGATCAGTGAACGACCAGCCACGTGATCACTGCATGCGCGGTCAGGTGGTCAGTTCCTGATCAGCCACCTGATCAGTGCGTGCACAGTCCCCTGATCAGCGCCTGTCAGTCACTGATCACTGCCTGATAAACACGTGATCAGTGCCCGAACAGCCACGTCATCAGTGCATGCGCAGTCACGTGATCAGTGCATGATAGCCACGTGATCAGTGCGTGCACAGTCCCATGATCAGCGCCTGTCAGTCACTGATCATTGCCTGATAAACACGTGATCAGTGCATGATGAGCCATGTGATCAGTGCCCGATCAGCCACGTCATCAGTGCATGCGCAGTCACGTCATCAGTGCATGATAGCCACGTGATCAGTGCATGCTCAGTCACGTGATCTGGACTTGATCAGCCACGTGATCAGTGCCTGCAGAGTCACGTGATCAGGGCCTGCTGAGCTGCGTGATTCCTGCCGGCTCATCTGCATGACAATTGCCATCTGAGCTGCGTGATTCCTGTCGGCTCATCTGCTTGACAATTGCCAGCTGAGCTGCGTGATTCCTGCCTGGTCACGTGCTTGATTATTGCCAGTTGAGCAGCATGATTCGTCACTGCTGAGCTCCATGCTTATTGCCTGCTGATTGCGTGGTTCGTGTCTGCTCAGCTCTTTGAGTATTGCCTCCTGAGGTCCCTGTTCGGTCGCCACCTGCCGGGGACCAGCCCCAACTGATCCAGGGTATTCGAAGGAGAGATGGCCTAGGCGACTATTTATATGCTAATCAGAGATGTCAAGAATAATAGTATGAGGAGAGCTCAGTAGGAAAATTCGGTGGAGAAAAGAGACTGAGTAGCTTGGTTTACGCGGAAGACCAATCAAACTTCAAGACAAGAAGTTTGCACCACTTACGTAGGCCGCAGGCGCCCTCTCGAATAGCGAAAGGTGCCTCACCCTAGACACCTTCTCGAGTGGGTCTTAGCAGCCCAGGCATAATTAGTAAGCGTGGTGGGTTCCGCGCTCCAGATGGAGACTCAGCTGGAAGTTAAAGGGAAGAATGACAAGGAACTTTATGAATTGGAGCTGTAAGTTAACTCTTTGACAGAGAGAGCGAGATGGTGGTGGGGGACAGCCCCCAGTGAAATCAGAGGTGAGAGCACAAAGCAATACAGTAGGCAGACTCCGGTTTTTTTGGGGGGAGATGCTCGAGAATATCCGGGTGGACTCCTGAGGCTCGATCCCGCATTTGCGTATGCCGAGCCTCCTTCCTCATGACCTTTGTCCAGAGTGGAATGCCTCCCCGGCTCCCGGCACATGATCAGTGCATGCTCAGTCACGATATCAGTGCCTGCTCAGCCACGTGATCACTGACGGCACAGTCACGTGATCAGCGCCTCTCAGTCACGTGATCACCGTATGATAAACACGTGATCAGTGAACGACCAGCCACGTGATCACTGCATGCGCGGTCAGGTGGTCAGTTCCTGATCAGCCACCTGATCAGTGCGTGCACAGTCCCCTGATCAGCGCCTGTCAGTCACTGATCACTGCCTGATAAACACGTGATCAGTGCCCGAACAGCCACGTCATCAGTGCATGCGCAGTCACGTGATCAGTGCATGATAGCCACGTGATCAGTGCGTGCACAGTCCCATGATCAGCGCCTGTCAGTCACTGATCATTGCCTGATAAACACGTGATCAGTGCATGATGAGCCATGTGATCAGTGCCCGATCAGCCACGTCATCAGTGCATGCGCAGTCACGTCATCAGTGCATGATAGCCACGTGATCAGTGCATGCTCAGTCACGTGATCTGGACTTGATCAGCCACGTGATCAGTGCCTGCAGAGTCACGTGATCAGGGCCTGCTGAGCTGCGTGATTCCTGCCGGCTCATCTGCATGACAATTGCCATCTGAGCTGCGTGATTCCTGTCGGCTCATCTGCTTGACAATTGCCAGCTGAGCTGCGTGATTCCTGCCTGGTCACGTGCTTGATTATTGCCAGTTGAGCAGCATGATTCGTCACTGCTGAGCTCCATGCTTATTGCCTGCTGATTGCGTGGTTCGTGTCTGCTCAGCTCTTTGAGTATTGCCTCCTGAGGTCCCTGTTCGGTCGCCACCTGCCGGGGACCAGCCCCAACTGATCCAGGGTATTCGAAGGAGAGATGGCCTAGGCGACTATTTATATGCTAATCAGAGATGTCAAGAATAATAGTATGAGGAGAGCTCAGTAGGAAAATTCGGTGGAGAAAAGAGACTGAGTAGCTTGGTTTACGCGGAAGACCAATCAAACTTCAAGACAAGAAGTTTGCACCACTTACGTAGGCCGCAGGCGCCCTCTCGAATAGCGAAAGGTGCCTCACCCTAGACACCTTCTCGAGTGGGTCTTAGCAGCCCAGGCATAATTAGTAAGCGTGGTGGGTTCCGCGCTCCAGATGGAGACTCAGCTGGAAGTTAAAGGGAAGAATGACAAGGAACTTTATGAATTGGAGCTGTAAGTTAACTCTTTGACAGAGAGAGCGAGATGGTGGTGGGGGACAGCCCCCAGTGAAATCAGAGGTGAGAGCACAAAGCAATACAGTAGGCAGACTCCGGTTTTTTGGGGGGAGATGCTCGAGAATATCCGGGTGGACTCCTGAGGCTCGATCCCGCATTTGCGTATGCCGAGCCTCCTTCCTCATGACCTTTGTCCAGAGTGGAATGCCTCCCCGGCTCCCGGCACATGATCAGTGCATGCTCAGTCACGATATCAGTGCCTGCTCAGCCACGTGATCACTGACGGCACAGTCACGTGATCAGCGCCTCTCAGTCACGTGATCACCGTATGATAAACACGTGATCAGTGAACGACCAGCCACGTGATCACTGCATGCGCGGTCAGGTGGTCAGTTCCTGATCAGCCACCTGATCAGTGCGTGCACAGTCCCCTGATCAGCGCCTGTCAGTCACTGATCACTGCCTGATAAACACGTGATCAGTGCCCGAACAGCCACGTCATCAGTGCATGCGCAGTCACGTGATCAGTGCATGATAGCCACGTGATCAGTGCGTGCACAGTCCCATGATCAGCGCCTGTCAGTCACTGATCATTGCCTGATAAACACGTGATCAGTGCATGATGAGCCATGTGATCAGTGCCCGATCAGCCACGTCATCAGTGCATGCGCAGTCACGTCATCAGTGCATGATAGCCACGTGATCAGTGCATGCTCAGTCACGTGATCTGGACTTGATCAGCCACGTGATCAGTGCCTGCAGAGTCACGTGATCAGGGCCTGCTGAGCTGCGTGATTCCTGCCGGCTCATCTGCATGACAATTGCCATCTGAGCTGCGTGATTCCTGTCGGCTCATCTGCTTGACAATTGCCAGCTGAGCTGCGTGATTCCTGCCTGGTCACGTGCTTGATTATTGCCAGTTGAGCAGCATGATTCGTCACTGCTGAGCTCCATGCTTATTGCCTGCTGATTGCGTGGTTCGTGTCTGCTCAGCTCTTTGAGTATTGCCTCCTGAGGTCCCTGTTCGGTCGCCACCTGCCGGGGACCAGCCCCAACTGATCCAGGGTATTCGAAGGAGAGATGGCCTAGGCGACTATTTATATGCTAATCAGAGATGTCAAGAATAATAGTATGAGGAGAGCTCAGTAGGAAAATTCGGTGGAGAAAAGAGACTGAGTAGCTTGGTTTACGCGGAAGACCAATCAAACTTCAAGACAAGAAGTTTGCACCACTTACGTAGGCCGCAGGCGCCCTCTCGAATAGCGAAAGGTGCCTCACCCTAGACACCTTCTCGAGTGGGTCTTAGCAGCCCAGGCATAATTAGTAAGCGTGGTGGGTTCCGCGCTCCAGATGGAGACTCAGCTGGAAGTTAAAGGGAAGAATGACAAGGAACTTTATGAATTGGAGCTGTAAGTTAACTCTTTGACAGAGAGAGCGAGATGGTGGTGGGGGACAGCCCCCAGTGAAATCAGAGGTGAGAGCACAAAGCAATACAGTAGGCAGACTCCGGTTTTTTTGGGGGGAGATGCTCGAGAATATCCGGGTGGACTCCTGAGGCTCGATCCCGCATTTGCGTATGCCGAGCCTCCTTCCTCATGACCTTTGTCCAGAGTGGAATGCCTCCCCGGCTCCCGGCACATGATCAGTGCATGCTCAGTCACGATATCAGTGCCTGCTCAGCCACGTGATCACTGACGGCACAGTCACGTGATCAGCGCCTCTCAGTCACGTGATCACCGTATGATAAACACGTGATCAGTGAACGACCAGCCACGTGATCACTGCATGCGCGGTCAGGTGGTCAGTTCCTGATCAGCCACCTGATCAGTGCGTGCACAGTCCCCTGATCAGCGCCTGTCAGTCACTGATCACTGCCTGATAAACACGTGATCAGTGCCCGAACAGCCACGTCATCAGTGCATGCGCAGTCACGTGATCAGTGCATGATAGCCACGTGATCAGTGCGTGCACAGTCCCATGATCAGCGCCTGTCAGTCACTGATCATTGCCTGATAAACACGTGATCAGTGCATGATGAGCCATGTGATCAGTGCCCGATCAGCCACGTCATCAGTGCATGCGCAGTCACGTCATCAGTGCATGATAGCCACGTGATCAGTGCATGCTCAGTCACGTGATCTGGACTTGATCAGCCACGTGATCAGTGCCTGCAGAGTCACGTGATCAGGGCCTGCTGAGCTGCGTGATTCCTGCCGGCTCATCTGCATGACAATTGCCATCTGAGCTGCGTGATTCCTGTCGGCTCATCTGCTTGACAATTGCCAGCTGAGCTGCGTGATTCCTGCCTGGTCACGTGCTTGATTATTGCCAGTTGAGCAGCATGATTCGTCACTGCTGAGCTCCATGCTTATTGCCTGCTGATTGCGTGGTTCGTGTCTGCTCAGCTCTTTGAGTATTGCCTCCTGAGGTCCCTGTTCGGTCGCCACCTGCCGGGGACCAGCCCCAACTGATCCAGGGTATTCGAAGGAGAGATGGCCTAGGCGACTATTTATATGCTAATCAGAGATGTCAAGAATAATAGTATGAGGAGAGCTCAGTAGGAAAATTCGGTGGAGAAAAGAGACTGAGTAGCTTGGTTTACGCGGAAGACCAATCAAACTTCAAGACAAGAAGTTTGCACCACTTACGTAGGCCGCAGGCGCCCTCTCGAATAGCGAAAGGTGCCTCACCCTAGACACCTTCTCGAGTGGGTCTTAGCAGCCCAGGCATAATTAGTAAGCGTGGTGGGTTCCGCGCTCCAGATGGAGACTCAGCTGGAAGTTAAAGGGAAGAATGACAAGGAACTTTATGAATTGGAGCTGTAAGTTAACTCTTTGACAGAGAGAGCGAGATGGTGGTGGGGGACAGCCCCCAGTGAAATCAGAGGTGAGAGCACAAAGCAATACAGTAGGCAGACTCCGGTTTTTTGGGGGAGATGCTCGAGAATATCCGGGTGGACTCCTGAGGCTCGATCCCGCATTTGCGTATGCCGAGCCTCCTTCCTCATGACCTTTGTCCAGAGTGGAATGCCTCCCCGGCTCCCGGCACATGATCAGTGCATGCTCAGTCACGATATCAGTGCCTGCTCAGCCACGTGATCACTGACGGCACAGTCACGTGATCAGCGCCTCTCAGTCACGTGATCACCGTATGATAAACACGTGATCAGTGAACGACCAGCCACGTGATCACTGCATGCGCGGTCAGGTGGTCAGTTCCTGATCAGCCACCTGATCAGTGCGTGCACAGTCCCCTGATCAGCGCCTGTCAGTCACTGATCACTGCCTGATAAACACGTGATCAGTGCCCGAACAGCCACGTCATCAGTGCATGCGCAGTCACGTGATCAGTGCATGATAGCCACGTGATCAGTGCGTGCACAGTCCCATGATCAGCGCCTGTCAGTCACTGATCATTGCCTGATAAACACGTGATCAGTGCATGATGAGCCATGTGATCAGTGCCCGATCAGCCACGTCATCAGTGCATGCGCAGTCACGTCATCAGTGCATGATAGCCACGTGATCAGTGCATGCTCAGTCACGTGATCTGGACTTGATCAGCCACGTGATCAGTGCCTGCAGAGTCACGTGATCAGGGCCTGCTGAGCTGCGTGATTCCTGCCGGCTCATCTGCATGACAATTGCCATCTGAGCTGCGTGATTCCTGTCGGCTCATCTGCTTGACAATTGCCAGCTGAGCTGCGTGATTCCTGCCTGGTCACGTGCTTGATTATTGCCAGTTGAGCAGCATGATTCGTCACTGCTGAGCTCCATGCTTATTGCCTGCTGATTGCGTGGTTCGTGTCTGCTCAGCTCTTTGAGTATTGCCTCCTGAGGTCCCTGTTCGGTCGCCACCTGCCGGGGACCAGCCCCAACTGATCCAGGGTATTCGAAGGAGAGATGGCCTAGGCGACTATTTATATGCTAATCAGAGATGTCAAGAATAATAGTATGAGGAGAGCTCAGTAGGAAAATTCGGTGGAGAAAAGAGACTGAGTAGCTTGGTTTACGCGGAAGACCAATCAAACTTCAAGACAAGAAGTTTGCACCACTTACGTAGGCCGCAGGCGCCCTCTCGAATAGCGAAAGGTGCCTCACCCTAGACACCTTCTCGAGTGGGTCTTAGCAGCCCAGGCATAATTAGTAAGCGTGGTGGGTTCCGCGCTCCAGATGGAGACTCAGCTGGAAGTTAAAGGGAAGAATGACAAGGAACTTTATGAATTGGAGCTGTAAGTTAACTCTTTGACAGAGAGAGCGAGATGGTGGTGGGGGACAGCCCCCAGTGAAATCAGAGGTGAGAGCACAAAGCAATACAGTAGGCAGACTCCGGTTTTTTTGGGGGAGATGCTCGAGAATATCCGGGTGGACTCCTGAGGCTCGATCCCGCATTTGCGTATGCCGAGCCTCCTTCCTCATGACCTTTGTCCAGAGTGGAATGCCTCCCCGGCTCCCGGCACATGATCAGTGCATGCTCAGTCACGATATCAGTGCCTGCTCAGCCACGTGATCACTGACGGCACAGTCACGTGATCAGCGCCTCTCAGTCACGTGATCACCGTATGATAAACACGTGATCAGTGAACGACCAGCCACGTGATCACTGCATGCGCGGTCAGGTGGTCAGTTCCTGATCAGCCACCTGATCAGTGCGTGCACAGTCCCCTGATCAGCGCCTGTCAGTCACTGATCACTGCCTGATAAACACGTGATCAGTGCCCGAACAGCCACGTCATCAGTGCATGCGCAGTCACGTGATCAGTGCATGATAGCCACGTGATCAGTGCGTGCACAGTCCCATGATCAGCGCCTGTCAGTCACTGATCATTGCCTGATAAACACGTGATCAGTGCATGATGAGCCATGTGATCAGTGCCCGATCAGCCACGTCATCAGTGCATGCGCAGTCACGTCATCAGTGCATGATAGCCACGTGATCAGTGCATGCTCAGTCACGTGATCTGGACTTGATCAGCCACGTGATCAGTGCCTGCAGAGTCACGTGATCAGGGCCTGCTGAGCTGCGTGATTCCTGCCGGCTCATCTGCATGACAATTGCCATCTGAGCTGCGTGATTCCTGTCGGCTCATCTGCTTGACAATTGCCAGCTGAGCTGCGTGATTCCTGCCTGGTCACGTGCTTGATTATTGCCAGTTGAGCAGCATGATTCGTCACTGCTGAGCTCCATGCTTATTGCCTGCTGATTGCGTGGTTCGTGTCTGCTCAGCTCTTTGAGTATTGCCTCCTGAGGTCCCTGTTCGGTCGCCACCTGCCGGGGACCAGCCCCAACTGATCCAGGGTATTCGAAGGAGAGATGGCCTAGGCGACTATTTATATGCTAATCAGAGATGTCAAGAATAATAGTATGAGGAGAGCTCAGTAGGAAAATTCGGTGGAGAAAAGAGACTGAGTAGCTTGGTTTACGCGGAAGACCAATCAAACTTCAAGACAAGAAGTTTGCACCACTTACGTAGGCCGCAGGCGCCCTCTCGAATAGCGAAAGGTGCCTCACCCTAGACACCTTCTCGAGTGGGTCTTAGCAGCCCAGGCATAATTAGTAAGCGTGGTGGGTTCCGCGCTCCAGATGGAGACTCAGCTGGAAGTTAAAGGGAAGAATGACAAGGAACTTTATGAATTGGAGCTGTAAGTTAACTCTTTGACAGAGAGAGCGAGATGGTGGTGGGGGACAGCCCCCAGTGAAATCAGAGGTGAGAGCACAAAGCAATACAGTAGGCAGACTCCGGTTTTTTGGGGGGAGATGCTCGAGAATATCCGGGTGGACTCCTGAGGCTCGATCCCGCATTTGCGTATGCCGAGCCTCCTTCCTCATGACCTTTGTCCAGAGTGGAATGCCTCCCCGGCTCCCGGCACATGATCAGTGCATGCTCAGTCACGATATCAGTGCCTGCTCAGCCACGTGATCACTGACGGCACAGTCACGTGATCAGCGCCTCTCAGTCACGTGATCACCGTATGATAAACACGTGATCAGTGAACGACCAGCCACGTGATCACTGCATGCGCGGTCAGGTGGTCAGTTCCTGATCAGCCACCTGATCAGTGCGTGCACAGTCCCCTGATCAGCGCCTGTCAGTCACTGATCACTGCCTGATAAACACGTGATCAGTGCCCGAACAGCCACGTCATCAGTGCATGCGCAGTCACGTGATCAGTGCATGATAGCCACGTGATCAGTGCGTGCACAGTCCCATGATCAGCGCCTGTCAGTCACTGATCATTGCCTGATAAACACGTGATCAGTGCATGATGAGCCATGTGATCAGTGCCCGATCAGCCACGTCATCAGTGCATGCGCAGTCACGTCATCAGTGCATGATAGCCACGTGATCAGTGCATGCTCAGTCACGTGATCTGGACTTGATCAGCCACGTGATCAGTGCCTGCAGAGTCACGTGATCAGGGCCTGCTGAGCTGCGTGATTCCTGCCGGCTCATCTGCATGACAATTGCCATCTGAGCTGCGTGATTCCTGTCGGCTCATCTGCTTGACAATTGCCAGCTGAGCTGCGTGATTCCTGCCTGGTCACGTGCTTGATTATTGCCAGTTGAGCAGCATGATTCGTCACTGCTGAGCTCCATGCTTATTGCCTGCTGATTGCGTGGTTCGTGTCTGCTCAGCTCTTTGAGTATTGCCTCCTGAGGTCCCTGTTCGGTCGCCACCTGCCGGGGACCAGCCCCAACTGATCCAGGGTATTCGAAGGAGAGATGGCCTAGGCGACTATTTATATGCTAATCAGAGATGTCAAGAATAATAGTATGAGGAGAGCTCAGTAGGAAAATTCGGTGGAGAAAAGAGACTGAGTAGCTTGGTTTACGCGGAAGACCAATCAAACTTCAAGACAAGAAGTTTGCACCACTTACGTAGGCCGCAGGCGCCCTCTCGAATAGCGAAAGGTGCCTCACCCTAGACACCTTCTCGAGTGGGTCTTAGCAGCCCAGGCATAATTAGTAAGCGTGGTGGGTTCCGCGCTCCAGATGGAGACTCAGCTGGAAGTTAAAGGGAAGAATGACAAGGAACTTTATGAATTGGAGCTGTAAGTTAACTCTTTGACAGAGAGAGCGAGATGGTGGTGGGGGACAGCCCCCAGTGAAATCAGAGGTGAGAGCACAAAGCAATACAGTAGGCAGACTCCGGTTTTTTTGGGGGAGATGCTCGAGAATATCCGGGTGGACTCCTGAGGCTCGATCCCGCATTTGCGTATGCCGAGCCTCCTTCCTCATGACCTTTGTCCAGAGTGGAATGCCTCCCCGGCTCCCGGCACATGATCAGTGCATGCTCAGTCACGATATCAGTGCCTGCTCAGCCACGTGATCACTGACGGCACAGTCACGTGATCAGCGCCTCTCAGTCACGTGATCACCGTATGATAAACACGTGATCAGTGAACGACCAGCCACGTGATCACTGCATGCGCGGTCAGGTGGTCAGTTCCTGATCAGCCACCTGATCAGTGCGTGCACAGTCCCCTGATCAGCGCCTGTCAGTCACTGATCACTGCCTGATAAACACGTGATCAGTGCCCGAACAGCCACGTCATCAGTGCATGCGCAGTCACGTGATCAGTGCATGATAGCCACGTGATCAGTGCGTGCACAGTCCCATGATCAGCGCCTGTCAGTCACTGATCATTGCCTGATAAACACGTGATCAGTGCATGATGAGCCATGTGATCAGTGCCCGATCAGCCACGTCATCAGTGCATGCGCAGTCACGTCATCAGTGCATGATAGCCACGTGATCAGTGCATGCTCAGTCACGTGATCTGGACTTGATCAGCCACGTGATCAGTGCCTGCAGAGTCACGTGATCAGGGCCTGCTGAGCTGCGTGATTCCTGCCGGCTCATCTGCATGACAATTGCCATCTGAGCTGCGTGATTCCTGTCGGCTCATCTGCTTGACAATTGCCAGCTGAGCTGCGTGATTCCTGCCTGGTCACGTGCTTGATTATTGCCAGTTGAGCAGCATGATTCGTCACTGCTGAGCTCCATGCTTATTGCCTGCTGATTGCGTGGTTCGTGTCTGCTCAGCTCTTTGAGTATTGCCTCCTGAGGTCCCTGTTCGGTCGCCACCTGCCGGGGACCAGCCCCAACTGATCCAGGGTATTCGAAGGAGAGATGGCCTAGGCGACTATTTATATGCTAATCAGAGATGTCAAGAATAATAGTATGAGGAGAGCTCAGTAGGAAAATTCGGTGGAGAAAAGAGACTGAGTAGCTTGGTTTACGCGGAAGACCAATCAAACTTCAAGACAAGAAGTTTGCACCACTTACGTAGGCCGCAGGCGCCCTCTCGAATAGCGAAAGGTGCCTCACCCTAGACACCTTCTCGAGTGGGTCTTAGCAGCCCAGGCATAATTAGTAAGCGTGGTGGGTTCCGCGCTCCAGATGGAGACTCAGCTGGAAGTTAAAGGGAAGAATGACAAGGAACTTTATGAATTGGAGCTGTAAGTTAACTCTTTGACAGAGAGAGCGAGATGGTGGTGGGGGACAGCCCCCAGTGAAATCAGAGGTGAGAGCACAAAGCAATACAGTAGGCAGACTCCGGTTTTTTTGGGGGGAGATGCTCGAGAATATCCGGGTGGACTCCTGAGGCTCGATCCCGCATTTGCGTATGCCGAGCCTCCTTCCTCATGACCTTTGTCCAGAGTGGAATGCCTCCCCGGCTCCCGGCACATGATCAGTGCATGCTCAGTCACGATATCAGTGCCTGCTCAGCCACGTGATCACTGACGGCACAGTCACGTGATCAGCGCCTCTCAGTCACGTGATCACCGTATGATAAACACGTGATCAGTGAACGACCAGCCACGTGATCACTGCATGCGCGGTCAGGTGGTCAGTTCCTGATCAGCCACCTGATCAGTGCGTGCACAGTCCCCTGATCAGCGCCTGTCAGTCACTGATCACTGCCTGATAAACACGTGATCAGTGCCCGAACAGCCACGTCATCAGTGCATGCGCAGTCACGTGATCAGTGCATGATAGCCACGTGATCAGTGCGTGCACAGTCCCATGATCAGCGCCTGTCAGTCACTGATCATTGCCTGATAAACACGTGATCAGTGCATGATGAGCCATGTGATCAGTGCCCGATCAGCCACGTCATCAGTGCATGCGCAGTCACGTCATCAGTGCATGATAGCCACGTGATCAGTGCATGCTCAGTCACGTGATCTGGACTTGATCAGCCACGTGATCAGTGCCTGCAGAGTCACGTGATCAGGGCCTGCTGAGCTGCGTGATTCCTGCCGGCTCATCTGCATGACAATTGCCATCTGAGCTGCGTGATTCCTGTCGGCTCATCTGCTTGACAATTGCCAGCTGAGCTGCGTGATTCCTGCCTGGTCACGTGCTTGATTATTGCCAGTTGAGCAGCATGATTCGTCACTGCTGAGCTCCATGCTTATTGCCTGCTGATTGCGTGGTTCGTGTCTGCTCAGCTCTTTGAGTATTGCCTCCTGAGGTCCCTGTTCGGTCGCCACCTGCCGGGGACCAGCCCCAACTGATCCAGGGTATTCGAAGGAGAGATGGCCTAGGCGACTATTTATATGCTAATCAGAGATGTCAAGAATAATAGTATGAGGAGAGCTCAGTAGGAAAATTCGGTGGAGAAAAGAGACTGAGTAGCTTGGTTTACGCGGAAGACCAATCAAACTTCAAGACAAGAAGTTTGCACCACTTACGTAGGCCGCAGGCGCCCTCTCGAATAGCGAAAGGTGCCTCACCCTAGACACCTTCTCGAGTGGGTCTTAGCAGCCCAGGCATAATTAGTAAGCGTGGTGGGTTCCGCGCTCCAGATGGAGACTCAGCTGGAAGTTAAAGGGAAGAATGACAAGGAACTTTATGAATTGGAGCTGTAAGTTAACTCTTTGACAGAGAGAGCGAGATGGTGGTGGGGGACAGCCCCCAGTGAAATCAGAGGTGAGAGCACAAAGCAATACAGTAGGCAGACTCCGGTTTTTTTGGGGGAGATGCTCGAGAATATCCGGGTGGACTCCTGAGGCTCGATCCCGCATTTGCGTATGCCGAGCCTCCTTCCTCATGACCTTTGTCCAGAGTGGAATGCCTCCCCGGCTCCCGGCACATGATCAGTGCATGCTCAGTCACGATATCAGTGCCTGCTCAGCCACGTGATCACTGACGGCACAGTCACGTGATCAGCGCCTCTCAGTCACGTGATCACCGTATGATAAACACGTGATCAGTGAACGACCAGCCACGTGATCACTGCATGCGCGGTCAGGTGGTCAGTTCCTGATCAGCCACCTGATCAGTGCGTGCACAGTCCCCTGATCAGCGCCTGTCAGTCACTGATCACTGCCTGATAAACACGTGATCAGTGCCCGAACAGCCACGTCATCAGTGCATGCGCAGTCACGTGATCAGTGCATGATAGCCACGTGATCAGTGCGTGCACAGTCCCATGATCAGCGCCTGTCAGTCACTGATCATTGCCTGATAAACACGTGATCAGTGCATGATGAGCCATGTGATCAGTGCCCGATCAGCCACGTCATCAGTGCATGCGCAGTCACGTCATCAGTGCATGATAGCCACGTGATCAGTGCATGCTCAGTCACGTGATCTGGACTTGATCAGCCACGTGATCAGTGCCTGCAGAGTCACGTGATCAGGGCCTGCTGAGCTGCGTGATTCCTGCCGGCTCATCTGCATGACAATTGCCATCTGAGCTGCGTGATTCCTGTCGGCTCATCTGCTTGACAATTGCCAGCTGAGCTGCGTGATTCCTGCCTGGTCACGTGCTTGATTATTGCCAGTTGAGCAGCATGATTCGTCACTGCTGAGCTCCATGCTTATTGCCTGCTGATTGCGTGGTTCGTGTCTGCTCAGCTCTTTGAGTATTGCCTCCTGAGGTCCCTGTTCGGTCGCCACCTGCCGGGGACCAGCCCCAACTGATCCAGGGTATTCGAAGGAGAGATGGCCTAGGCGACTATTTATATGCTAATCAGAGATGTCAAGAATAATAGTATGAGGAGAGCTCAGTAGGAAAATTCGGTGGAGAAAAGAGACTGAGTAGCTTGGTTTACGCGGAAGACCAATCAAACTTCAAGACAAGAAGTTTGCACCACTTACGTAGGCCGCAGGCGCCCTCTCGAATAGCGAAAGGTGCCTCACCCTAGACACCTTCTCGAGTGGGTCTTAGCAGCCCAGGCATAATTAGTAAGCGTGGTGGGTTCCGCGCTCCAGATGGAGACTCAGCTGGAAGTTAAAGGGAAGAATGACAAGGAACTTTATGAATTGGAGCTGTAAGTTAACTCTTTGACAGAGAGAGCGAGATGGTGGTGGGGGACAGCCCCCAGTGAAATCAGAGGTGAGAGCACAAAGCAATACAGTAGGCAGACTCCGGTTTTTTGGGGGGAGATGCTCGAGAATATCCGGGTGGACTCCTGAGGCTCGATCCCGCATTTGCGTATGCCGAGCCTCCTTCCTCATGACCTTTGTCCAGAGTGGAATGCCTCCCCGGCTCCCGGCACATGATCAGTGCATGCTCAGTCACGATATCAGTGCCTGCTCAGCCACGTGATCACTGACGGCACAGTCACGTGATCAGCGCCTCTCAGTCACGTGATCACCGTATGATAAACACGTGATCAGTGAACGACCAGCCACGTGATCACTGCATGCGCGGTCAGGTGGTCAGTTCCTGATCAGCCACCTGATCAGTGCGTGCACAGTCCCCTGATCAGCGCCTGTCAGTCACTGATCACTGCCTGATAAACACGTGATCAGTGCCCGAACAGCCACGTCATCAGTGCATGCGCAGTCACGTGATCAGTGCATGATAGCCACGTGATCAGTGCGTGCACAGTCCCATGATCAGCGCCTGTCAGTCACTGATCATTGCCTGATAAACACGTGATCAGTGCATGATGAGCCATGTGATCAGTGCCCGATCAGCCACGTCATCAGTGCATGCGCAGTCACGTCATCAGTGCATGATAGCCACGTGATCAGTGCATGCTCAGTCACGTGATCTGGACTTGATCAGCCACGTGATCAGTGCCTGCAGAGTCACGTGATCAGGGCCTGCTGAGCTGCGTGATTCCTGCCGGCTCATCTGCATGACAATTGCCATCTGAGCTGCGTGATTCCTGTCGGCTCATCTGCTTGACAATTGCCAGCTGAGCTGCGTGATTCCTGCCTGGTCACGTGCTTGATTATTGCCAGTTGAGCAGCATGATTCGTCACTGCTGAGCTCCATGCTTATTGCCTGCTGATTGCGTGGTTCGTGTCTGCTCAGCTCTTTGAGTATTGCCTCCTGAGGTCCCTGTTCGGTCGCCACCTGCCGGGGACCAGCCCCAACTGATCCAGGGTATTCGAAGGAGAGATGGCCTAGGCGACTATTTATATGCTAATCAGAGATGTCAAGAATAATAGTATGAGGAGAGCTCAGTAGGAAAATTCGGTGGAGAAAAGAGACTGAGTAGCTTGGTTTACGCGGAAGACCAATCAAACTTCAAGACAAGAAGTTTGCACCACTTACGTAGGCCGCAGGCGCCCTCTCGAATAGCGAAAGGTGCCTCACCCTAGACACCTTCTCGAGTGGGTCTTAGCAGCCCAGGCATAATTAGTAAGCGTGGTGGGTTCCGCGCTCCAGATGGAGACTCAGCTGGAAGTTAAAGGGAAGAATGACAAGGAACTTTATGAATTGGAGCTGTAAGTTAACTCTTTGACAGAGAGAGCGAGATGGTGGTGGGGGACAGCCCCCAGTGAAATCAGAGGTGAGAGCACAAAGCAATACAGTAGGCAGACTCCGGTTTTTTTGGGGGGAGATGCTCGAGAATATCCGGGTGGACTCCTGAGGCTCGATCCCGCATTTGCGTATGCCGAGCCTCCTTCCTCATGACCTTTGTCCAGAGTGGAATGCCTCCCCGGCTCCCGGCACATGATCAGTGCATGCTCAGTCACGATATCAGTGCCTGCTCAGCCACGTGATCACTGACGGCACAGTCACGTGATCAGCGCCTCTCAGTCACGTGATCACCGTATGATAAACACGTGATCAGTGAACGACCAGCCACGTGATCACTGCATGCGCGGTCAGGTGGTCAGTTCCTGATCAGCCACCTGATCAGTGCGTGCACAGTCCCCTGATCAGCGCCTGTCAGTCACTGATCACTGCCTGATAAACACGTGATCAGTGCCCGAACAGCCACGTCATCAGTGCATGCGCAGTCACGTGATCAGTGCATGATAGCCACGTGATCAGTGCGTGCACAGTCCCATGATCAGCGCCTGTCAGTCACTGATCATTGCCTGATAAACACGTGATCAGTGCATGATGAGCCATGTGATCAGTGCCCGATCAGCCACGTCATCAGTGCATGCGCAGTCACGTCATCAGTGCATGATAGCCACGTGATCAGTGCATGCTCAGTCACGTGATCTGGACTTGATCAGCCACGTGATCAGTGCCTGCAGAGTCACGTGATCAGGGCCTGCTGAGCTGCGTGATTCCTGCCGGCTCATCTGCATGACAATTGCCATCTGAGCTGCGTGATTCCTGTCGGCTCATCTGCTTGACAATTGCCAGCTGAGCTGCGTGATTCCTGCCTGGTCACGTGCTTGATTATTGCCAGTTGAGCAGCATGATTCGTCACTGCTGAGCTCCATGCTTATTGCCTGCTGATTGCGTGGTTCGTGTCTGCTCAGCTCTTTGAGTATTGCCTCCTGAGGTCCCTGTTCGGTCGCCACCTGCCGGGGACCAGCCCCAACTGATCCAGGGTATTCGAAGGAGAGATGGCCTAGGCGACTATTTATATGCTAATCAGAGATGTCAAGAATAATAGTATGAGGAGAGCTCAGTAGGAAAATTCGGTGGAGAAAAGAGACTGAGTAGCTTGGTTTACGCGGAAGACCAATCAAACTTCAAGACAAGAAGTTTGCACCACTTACGTAGGCCGCAGGCGCCCTCTCGAATAGCGAAAGGTGCCTCACCCTAGACACCTTCTCGAGTGGGTCTTAGCAGCCCAGGCATAATTAGTAAGCGTGGTGGGTTCCGCGCTCCAGATGGAGACTCAGCTGGAAGTTAAAGGGAAGAATGACAAGGAACTTTATGAATTGGAGCTGTAAGTTAACTCTTTGACAGAGAGAGCGAGATGGTGGTGGGGGACAGCCCCCAGTGAAATCAGAGGTGAGAGCACAAAGCAATACAGTAGGCAGACTCCGGTTTTTTGGGGGGAGATGCTCGAGAATATCCGGGTGGACTCCTGAGGCTCGATCCCGCATTTGCGTATGCCGAGCCTCCTTCCTCATGACCTTTGTCCAGAGTGGAATGCCTCCCCGGCTCCCGGCA
The DNA here is from genome assembly GCF_032452875.1 of Bos javanicus. Classification (NCBI taxonomy): domain Eukaryota; kingdom Metazoa; phylum Chordata; class Mammalia; order Artiodactyla; family Bovidae; genus Bos; species Bos javanicus. The sequence goes on along the minus strand of NW_026894375.1, from coordinate 62,576 downwards.
CATGATCAGTGCATGCTCAGTCACGATATCAGTGCCTGCTCAGCCACGTGATCACTGACGGCACAGTCACGTGATCAGCGCCTCTCAGTCACGTGATCACCGTATGATAAACACGTGATCAGTGAACGACCAGCCACGTGATCACTGCATGCGCGGTCAGGTGGTCAGTTCCTGATCAGCCACCTGATCAGTGCGTGCACAGTCCCCTGATCAGCGCCTGTCAGTCACTGATCACTGCCTGATAAACACGTGATCAGTGCCCGAACAGCCACGTCATCAGTGCATGCGCAGTCACGTGATCAGTGCATGATAGCCACGTGATCAGTGCGTGCACAGTCCCATGATCAGCGCCTGTCAGTCACTGATCATTGCCTGATAAACACGTGATCAGTGCATGATGAGCCATGTGATCAGTGCCCGATCAGCCACGTCATCAGTGCATGCGCAGTCACGTCATCAGTGCATGATAGCCACGTGATCAGTGCATGCTCAGTCACGTGATCTGGACTTGATCAGCCACGTGATCAGTGCCTGCAGAGTCACGTGATCAGGGCCTGCTGAGCTGCGTGATTCCTGCCGGCTCATCTGCATGACAATTGCCATCTGAGCTGCGTGATTCCTGTCGGCTCATCTGCTTGACAATTGCCAGCTGAGCTGCGTGATTCCTGCCTGGTCACGTGCTTGATTATTGCCAGTTGAGCAGCATGATTCGTCACTGCTGAGCTCCATGCTTATTGCCTGCTGATTGCGTGGTTCGTGTCTGCTCAGCTCTTTGAGTATTGCCTCCTGAGGTCCCTGTTCGGTCGCCACCTGCCGGGGACCAGCCCCAACTGATCCAGGGTATTCGAAGGAGAGATGGCCTAGGCGACTATTTATATGCTAATCAGAGATGTCAAGAATAATAGTATGAGGAGAGCTCAGTAGGAAAATTCGGTGGAGAAAAGAGACTGAGTAGCTTGGTTTACGCGGAAGACCAATCAAACTTCAAGACAAGAAGTTTGCACCACTTACGTAGGCCGCAGGCGCCCTCTCGAATAGCGAAAGGTGCCTCACCCTAGACACCTTCTCGAGTGGGTCTTAGCAGCCCAGGCATAATTAGTAAGCGTGGTGGGTTCCGCGCTCCAGATGGAGACTCAGCTGGAAGTTAAAGGGAAGAATGACAAGGAACTTTATGAATTGGAGCTGTAAGTTAACTCTTTGACAGAGAGAGCGAGATGGTGGTGGGGGACAGCCCCCAGTGAAATCAGAGGTGAGAGCACAAAGCAATACAGTAGGCAGACTCCGGTTTTTTGGGGGAGATGCTCGAGAATATCCGGGTGGACTCCTGAGGCTCGATCCCGCATTTGCGTATGCCGAGCCTCCTTCCTCATGACCTTTGTCCAGAGTGGAATGCCTCCCCGGCTCCCGGCACATGATCAGTGCATGCTCAGTCACGATATCAGTGCCTGCTCAGCCACGTGATCACTGACGGCACAGTCACGTGATCAGCGCCTCTCAGTCACGTGATCACCGTATGATAAACACGTGATCAGTGAACGACCAGCCACGTGATCACTGCATGCGCGGTCAGGTGGTCAGTTCCTGATCAGCCACCTGATCAGTGCGTGCACAGTCCCCTGATCAGCGCCTGTCAGTCACTGATCACTGCCTGATAAACACGTGATCAGTGCCCGAACAGCCACGTCATCAGTGCATGCGCAGTCACGTGATCAGTGCATGATAGCCACGTGATCAGTGCGTGCACAGTCCCATGATCAGCGCCTGTCAGTCACTGATCATTGCCTGATAAACACGTGATCAGTGCATGATGAGCCATGTGATCAGTGCCCGATCAGCCACGTCATCAGTGCATGCGCAGTCACGTCATCAGTGCATGATAGCCACGTGATCAGTGCATGCTCAGTCACGTGATCTGGACTTGATCAGCCACGTGATCAGTGCCTGCAGAGTCACGTGATCAGGGCCTGCTGAGCTGCGTGATTCCTGCCGGCTCATCTGCATGACAATTGCCATCTGAGCTGCGTGATTCCTGTCGGCTCATCTGCTTGACAATTGCCAGCTGAGCTGCGTGATTCCTGCCTGGTCACGTGCTTGATTATTGCCAGTTGAGCAGCATGATTCGTCACTGCTGAGCTCCATGCTTATTGCCTGCTGATTGCGTGGTTCGTGTCTGCTCAGCTCTTTGAGTATTGCCTCCTGAGGTCCCTGTTCGGTCGCCACCTGCCGGGGACCAGCCCCAACTGATCCAGGGTATTCGAAGGAGAGATGGCCTAGGCGACTATTTATATGCTAATCAGAGATGTCAAGAATAATAGTATGAGGAGAGCTCAGTAGGAAAATTCGGTGGAGAAAAGAGACTGAGTAGCTTGGTTTACGCGGAAGACCAATCAAACTTCAAGACAAGAAGTTTGCACCACTTACGTAGGCCGCAGGCGCCCTCTCGAATAGCGAAAGGTGCCTCACCCTAGACACCTTCTCGAGTGGGTCTTAGCAGCCCAGGCATAATTAGTAAGCGTGGTGGGTTCCGCGCTCCAGATGGAGACTCAGCTGGAAGTTAAAGGGAAGAATGACAAGGAACTTTATGAATTGGAGCTGTAAGTTAACTCTTTGACAGAGAGAGCGAGATGGTGGTGGGGGACAGCCCCCAGTGAAATCAGAGGTGAGAGCACAAAGCAATACAGTAGGCAGACTCCGGTTTTTTTGGGGGGAGATGCTCGAGAATATCCGGGTGGACTCCTGAGGCTCGATCCCGCATTTGCGTATGCCGAGCCTCCTTCCTCATGACCTTTGTCCAGAGTGGAATGCCTCCCCGGCTCCCGGCACATGATCAGTGCATGCTCAGTCACGATATCAGTGCCTGCTCAGCCACGTGATCACTGACGGCACAGTCACGTGATCAGCGCCTCTCAGTCACGTGATCACCGTATGATAAACACGTGATCAGTGAACGACCAGCCACGTGATCACTGCATGCGCGGTCAGGTGGTCAGTTCCTGATCAGCCACCTGATCAGTGCGTGCACAGTCCCCTGATCAGCGCCTGTCAGTCACTGATCACTGCCTGATAAACACGTGATCAGTGCCCGAACAGCCACGTCATCAGTGCATGCGCAGTCACGTGATCAGTGCATGATAGCCACGTGATCAGTGCGTGCACAGTCCCATGATCAGCGCCTGTCAGTCACTGATCATTGCCTGATAAACACGTGATCAGTGCATGATGAGCCATGTGATCAGTGCCCGATCAGCCACGTCATCAGTGCATGCGCAGTCACGTCATCAGTGCATGATAGCCACGTGATCAGTGCATGCTCAGTCACGTGATCTGGACTTGATCAGCCACGTGATCAGTGCCTGCAGAGTCACGTGATCAGGGCCTGCTGAGCTGCGTGATTCCTGCCGGCTCATCTGCATGACAATTGCCATCTGAGCTGCGTGATTCCTGTCGGCTCATCTGCTTGACAATTGCCAGCTGAGCTGCGTGATTCCTGCCTGGTCACGTGCTTGATTATTGCCAGTTGAGCAGCATGATTCGTCACTGCTGAGCTCCATGCTTATTGCCTGCTGATTGCGTGGTTCGTGTCTGCTCAGCTCTTTGAGTATTGCCTCCTGAGGTCCCTGTTCGGTCGCCACCTGCCGGGGACCAGCCCCAACTGATCCAGGGTATTCGAAGGAGAGATGGCCTAGGCGACTATTTATATGCTAATCAGAGATGTCAAGAATAATAGTATGAGGAGAGCTCAGTAGGAAAATTCGGTGGAGAAAAGAGACTGAGTAGCTTGGTTTACGCGGAAGACCAATCAAACTTCAAGACAAGAAGTTTGCACCACTTACGTAGGCCGCAGGCGCCCTCTCGAATAGCGAAAGGTGCCTCACCCTAGACACCTTCTCGAGTGGGTCTTAGCAGCCCAGGCATAATTAGTAAGCGTGGTGGGTTCCGCGCTCCAGATGGAGACTCAGCTGGAAGTTAAAGGGAAGAATGACAAGGAACTTTATGAATTGGAGCTGTAAGTTAACTCTTTGACAGAGAGAGCGAGATGGTGGTGGGGGACAGCCCCCAGTGAAATCAGAGGTGAGAGCACAAAGCAATACAGTAGGCAGACTCCGGTTTTTTTGGGGGGAGATGCTCGAGAATATCCGGGTGGACTCCTGAGGCTCGATCCCGCATTTGCGTATGCCGAGCCTCCTTCCTCATGACCTTTGTCCAGAGTGGAATGCCTCCCCGGCTCCCGGCACATGATCAGTGCATGCTCAGTCACGATATCAGTGCCTGCTCAGCCACGTGATCACTGACGGCACAGTCACGTGATCAGCGCCTCTCAGTCACGTGATCACCGTATGATAAACACGTGATCAGTGAACGACCAGCCACGTGATCACTGCATGCGCGGTCAGGTGGTCAGTTCCTGATCAGCCACCTGATCAGTGCGTGCACAGTCCCCTGATCAGCGCCTGTCAGTCACTGATCACTGCCTGATAAACACGTGATCAGTGCCCGAACAGCCACGTCATCAGTGCATGCGCAGTCACGTGATCAGTGCATGATAGCCACGTGATCAGTGCGTGCACAGTCCCATGATCAGCGCCTGTCAGTCACTGATCATTGCCTGATAAACACGTGATCAGTGCATGATGAGCCATGTGATCAGTGCCCGATCAGCCACGTCATCAGTGCATGCGCAGTCACGTCATCAGTGCATGATAGCCACGTGATCAGTGCATGCTCAGTCACGTGATCTGGACTTGATCAGCCACGTGATCAGTGCCTGCAGAGTCACGTGATCAGGGCCTGCTGAGCTGCGTGATTCCTGCCGGCTCATCTGCATGACAATTGCCATCTGAGCTGCGTGATTCCTGTCGGCTCATCTGCTTGACAATTGCCAGCTGAGCTGCGTGATTCCTGCCTGGTCACGTGCTTGATTATTGCCAGTTGAGCAGCATGATTCGTCACTGCTGAGCTCCATGCTTATTGCCTGCTGATTGCGTGGTTCGTGTCTGCTCAGCTCTTTGAGTATTGCCTCCTGAGGTCCCTGTTCGGTCGCCACCTGCCGGGGACCAGCCCCAACTGATCCAGGGTATTCGAAGGAGAGATGGCCTAGGCGACTATTTATATGCTAATCAGAGATGTCAAGAATAATAGTATGAGGAGAGCTCAGTAGGAAAATTCGGTGGAGAAAAGAGACTGAGTAGCTTGGTTTACGCGGAAGACCAATCAAACTTCAAGACAAGAAGTTTGCACCACTTACGTAGGCCGCAGGCGCCCTCTCGAATAGCGAAAGGTGCCTCACCCTAGACACCTTCTCGAGTGGGTCTTAGCAGCCCAGGCATAATTAGTAAGCGTGGTGGGTTCCGCGCTCCAGATGGAGACTCAGCTGGAAGTTAAAGGGAAGAATGACAAGGAACTTTATGAATTGGAGCTGTAAGTTAACTCTTTGACAGAGAGAGCGAGATGGTGGTGGGGGACAGCCCCCAGTGAAATCAGAGGTGAGAGCACAAAGCAATACAGTAGGCAGACTCCGGTTTTTTTGGGGGGAGATGCTCGAGAATATCCGGGTGGACTCCTGAGGCTCGATCCCGCATTTGCGTATGCCGAGCCTCCTTCCTCATGACCTTTGTCCAGAGTGGAATGCCTCCCCGGCTCCCGGCACATGATCAGTGCATGCTCAGTCACGATATCAGTGCCTGCTCAGCCACGTGATCACTGACGGCACAGTCACGTGATCAGCGCCTCTCAGTCACGTGATCACCGTATGATAAACACGTGATCAGTGAACGACCAGCCACGTGATCACTGCATGCGCGGTCAGGTGGTCAGTTCCTGATCAGCCACCTGATCAGTGCGTGCACAGTCCCCTGATCAGCGCCTGTCAGTCACTGATCACTGCCTGATAAACACGTGATCAGTGCCCGAACAGCCACGTCATCAGTGCATGCGCAGTCACGTGATCAGTGCATGATAGCCACGTGATCAGTGCGTGCACAGTCCCATGATCAGCGCCTGTCAGTCACTGATCATTGCCTGATAAACACGTGATCAGTGCATGATGAGCCATGTGATCAGTGCCCGATCAGCCACGTCATCAGTGCATGCGCAGTCACGTCATCAGTGCATGATAGCCACGTGATCAGTGCATGCTCAGTCACGTGATCTGGACTTGATCAGCCACGTGATCAGTGCCTGCAGAGTCACGTGATCAGGGCCTGCTGAGCTGCGTGATTCCTGCCGGCTCATCTGCATGACAATTGCCATCTGAGCTGCGTGATTCCTGTCGGCTCATCTGCTTGACAATTGCCAGCTGAGCTGCGTGATTCCTGCCTGGTCACGTGCTTGATTATTGCCAGTTGAGCAGCATGATTCGTCACTGCTGAGCTCCATGCTTATTGCCTGCTGATTGCGTGGTTCGTGTCTGCTCAGCTCTTTGAGTATTGCCTCCTGAGGTCCCTGTTCGGTCGCCACCTGCCGGGGACCAGCCCCAACTGATCCAGGGTATTCGAAGGAGAGATGGCCTAGGCGACTATTTATATGCTAATCAGAGATGTCAAGAATAATAGTATGAGGAGAGCTCAGTAGGAAAATTCGGTGGAGAAAAGAGACTGAGTAGCTTGGTTTACGCGGAAGACCAATCAAACTTCAAGACAAGAAGTTTGCACCACTTACGTAGGCCGCAGGCGCCCTCTCGAATAGCGAAAGGTGCCTCACCCTAGACACCTTCTCGAGTGGGTCTTAGCAGCCCAGGCATAATTAGTAAGCGTGGTGGGTTCCGCGCTCCAGATGGAGACTCAGCTGGAAGTTAAAGGGAAGAATGACAAGGAACTTTATGAATTGGAGCTGTAAGTTAACTCTTTGACAGAGAGAGCGAGATGGTGGTGGGGGACAGCCCCCAGTGAAATCAGAGGTGAGAGCACAAAGCAATACAGTAGGCAGACTCCGGTTTTTTTGGGGGAGATGCTCGAGAATATCCGGGTGGACTCCTGAGGCTCGATCCCGCATTTGCGTATGCCGAGCCTCCTTCCTCATGACCTTTGTCCAGAGTGGAATGCCTCCCCGGCTCCCGGCACATGATCAGTGCATGCTCAGTCACGATATCAGTGCCTGCTCAGCCACGTGATCACTGACGGCACAGTCACGTGATCAGCGCCTCTCAGTCACGTGATCACCGTATGATAAACACGTGATCAGTGAACGACCAGCCACGTGATCACTGCATGCGCGGTCAGGTGGTCAGTTCCTGATCAGCCACCTGATCAGTGCGTGCACAGTCCCCTGATCAGCGCCTGTCAGTCACTGATCACTGCCTGATAAACACGTGATCAGTGCCCGAACAGCCACGTCATCAGTGCATGCGCAGTCACGTGATCAGTGCATGATAGCCACGTGATCAGTGCGTGCACAGTCCCATGATCAGCGCCTGTCAGTCACTGATCATTGCCTGATAAACACGTGATCAGTGCATGATGAGCCATGTGATCAGTGCCCGATCAGCCACGTCATCAGTGCATGCGCAGTCACGTCATCAGTGCATGATAGCCACGTGATCAGTGCATGCTCAGTCACGTGATCTGGACTTGATCAGCCACGTGATCAGTGCCTGCAGAGTCACGTGATCAGGGCCTGCTGAGCTGCGTGATTCCTGCCGGCTCATCTGCATGACAATTGCCATCTGAGCTGCGTGATTCCTGTCGGCTCATCTGCTTGACAATTGCCAGCTGAGCTGCGTGATTCCTGCCTGGTCACGTGCTTGATTATTGCCAGTTGAGCAGCATGATTCGTCACTGCTGAGCTCCATGCTTATTGCCTGCTGATTGCGTGGTTCGTGTCTGCTCAGCTCTTTGAGTATTGCCTCCTGAGGTCCCTGTTCGGTCGCCACCTGCCGGGGACCAGCCCCAACTGATCCAGGGTATTCGAAGGAGAGATGGCCTAGGCGACTATTTATATGCTAATCAGAGATGTCAAGAATAATAGTATGAGGAGAGCTCAGTAGGAAAATTCGGTGGAGAAAAGAGACTGAGTAGCTTGGTTTACGCGGAAGACCAATCAAACTTCAAGACAAGAAGTTTGCACCACTTACGTAGGCCGCAGGCGCCCTCTCGAATAGCGAAAGGTGCCTCACCCTAGACACCTTCTCGAGTGGGTCTTAGCAGCCCAGGCATAATTAGTAAGCGTGGTGGGTTCCGCGCTCCAGATGGAGACTCAGCTGGAAGTTAAAGGGAAGAATGACAAGGAACTTTATGAATTGGAGCTGTAAGTTAACTCTTTGACAGAGAGAGCGAGATGGTGGTGGGGGACAGCCCCCAGTGAAATCAGAGGTGAGAGCACAAAGCAATACAGTAGGCAGACTCCGGTTTTTTTGGGGGAGATGCTCGAGAATATCCGGGTGGACTCCTGAGGCTCGATCCCGCATTTGCGTATGCCGAGCCTCCTTCCTCATGACCTTTGTCCAGAGTGGAATGCCTCCCCGGCTCCCGGCACATGATCAGTGCATGCTCAGTCACGATATCAGTGCCTGCTCAGCCACGTGATCACTGACGGCACAGTCACGTGATCAGCGCCTCTCAGTCACGTGATCACCGTATGATAAACACGTGATCAGTGAACGACCAGCCACGTGATCACTGCATGCGCGGTCAGGTGGTCAGTTCCTGATCAGCCACCTGATCAGTGCGTGCACAGTCCCCTGATCAGCGCCTGTCAGTCACTGATCACTGCCTGATAAACACGTGATCAGTGCCCGAACAGCCACGTCATCAGTGCATGCGCAGTCACGTGATCAGTGCATGATAGCCACGTGATCAGTGCGTGCACAGTCCCATGATCAGCGCCTGTCAGTCACTGATCATTGCCTGATAAACACGTGATCAGTGCATGATGAGCCATGTGATCAGTGCCCGATCAGCCACGTCATCAGTGCATGCGCAGTCACGTCATCAGTGCATGATAGCCACGTGATCAGTGCATGCTCAGTCACGTGATCTGGACTTGATCAGCCACGTGATCAGTGCCTGCAGAGTCACGTGATCAGGGCCTGCTGAGCTGCGTGATTCCTGCCGGCTCATCTGCATGACAATTGCCATCTGAGCTGCGTGATTCCTGTCGGCTCATCTGCTTGACAATTGCCAGCTGAGCTGCGTGATTCCTGCCTGGTCACGTGCTTGATTATTGCCAGTTGAGCAGCATGATTCGTCACTGCTGAGCTCCATGCTTATTGCCTGCTGATTGCGTGGTTCGTGTCTGCTCAGCTCTTTGAGTATTGCCTCCTGAGGTCCCTGTTCGGTCGCCACCTGCCGGGGACCAGCCCCAACTGATCCAGGGTATTCGAAGGAGAGATGGCCTAGGCGACTATTTATATGCTAATCAGAGATGTCAAGAATAATAGTATGAGGAGAGCTCAGTAGGAAAATTCGGTGGAGAAAAGAGACTGAGTAGCTTGGTTTACGCGGAAGACCAATCAAACTTCAAGACAAGAAGTTTGCACCACTTACGTAGGCCGCAGGCGCCCTCTCGAATAGCGAAAGGTGCCTCACCCTAGACACCTTCTCGAGTGGGTCTTAGCAGCCCAGGCATAATTAGTAAGCGTGGTGGGTTCCGCGCTCCAGATGGAGACTCAGCTGGAAGTTAAAGGGAAGAATGACAAGGAACTTTATGAATTGGAGCTGTAAGTTAACTCTTTGACAGAGAGAGCGAGATGGTGGTGGGGGACAGCCCCCAGTGAAATCAGAGGTGAGAGCACAAAGCAATACAGTAGGCAGACTCCGGTTTTTTTGGGGGAGATGCTCGAGAATATCCGGGTGGACTCCTGAGGCTCGATCCCGCATTTGCGTATGCCGAGCCTCCTTCCTCATGACCTTTGTCCAGAGTGGAATGCCTCCCCGGCTCCCGGCACATGATCAGTGCATGCTCAGTCACGATATCAGTGCCTGCTCAGCCACGTGATCACTGACGGCACAGTCACGTGATCAGCGCCTCTCAGTCACGTGATCACCGTATGATAAACACGTGATCAGTGAACGACCAGCCACGTGATCACTGCATGCGCGGTCAGGTGGTCAGTTCCTGATCAGCCACCTGATCAGTGCGTGCACAGTCCCCTGATCAGCGCCTGTCAGTCACTGATCACTGCCTGATAAACACGTGATCAGTGCCCGAACAGCCACGTCATCAGTGCATGCGCAGTCACGTGATCAGTGCATGATAGCCACGTGATCAGTGCGTGCACAGTCCCATGATCAGCGCCTGTCAGTCACTGATCATTGCCTGATAAACACGTGATCAGTGCATGATGAGCCATGTGATCAGTGCCCGATCAGCCACGTCATCAGTGCATGCGCAGTCACGTCATCAGTGCATGATAGCCACGTGATCAGTGCATGCTCAGTCACGTGATCTGGACTTGATCAGCCACGTGATCAGTGCCTGCAGAGTCACGTGATCAGGGCCTGCTGAGCTGCGTGATTCCTGCCGGCTCATCTGCATGACAATTGCCATCTGAGCTGCGTGATTCCTGTCGGCTCATCTGCTTGACAATTGCCAGCTGAGCTGCGTGATTCCTGCCTGGTCACGTGCTTGATTATTGCCAGTTGAGCAGCATGATTCGTCACTGCTGAGCTCCATGCTTATTGCCTGCTGATTGCGTGGTTCGTGTCTGCTCAGCTCTTTGAGTATTGCCTCCTGAGGTCCCTGTTCGGTCGCCACCTGCCGGGGACCAGCCCCAACTGATCCAGGGTATTCGAAGGAGAGATGGCCTAGGCGACTATTTATATGCTAATCAGAGATGTCAAGAATAATAGTATGAGGAGAGCTCAGTAGGAAAATTCGGTGGAGAAAAGAGACTGAGTAGCTTGGTTTACGCGGAAGACCAATCAAACTTCAAGACAAGAAGTTTGCACCACTTACGTAGGCCGCAGGCGCCCTCTCGAATAGCGAAAGGTGCCTCACCCTAGACACCTTCTCGAGTGGGTCTTAGCAGCCCAGGCATAATTAGTAAGCGTGGTGGGTTCCGCGCTCCAGATGGAGACTCAGCTGGAAGTTAAAGGGAAGAATGACAAGGAACTTTATGAATTGGAGCTGTAAGTTAACTCTTTGACAGAGAGAGCGAGATGGTGGTGGGGGACAGCCCCCAGTGAAATCAGAGGTGAGAGCACAAAGCAATACAGTAGGCAGACTCCGGTTTTTTTGGGGGGAGATGCTCGAGAATATCCGGGTGGACTCCTGAGGCTCGATCCCGCATTTGCGTATGCCGAGCCTCCTTCCTCATGACCTTTGTCCAGAGTGGAATGCCTCCCCGGCTCCCGGCACATGATCAGTGCATGCTCAGTCACGATATCAGTGCCTGCTCAGCCACGTGATCACTGACGGCACAGTCACGTGATCAGCGCCTCTCAGTCACGTGATCACCGTATGATAAACACGTGATCAGTGAACGACCAGCCACGTGATCACTGCATGCGCGGTCAGGTGGTCAGTTCCTGATCAGCCACCTGATCAGTGCGTGCACAGTCCCCTGATCAGCGCCTGTCAGTCACTGATCACTGCCTGATAAACACGTGATCAGTGCCCGAACAGCCACGTCATCAGTGCATGCGCAGTCACGTGATCAGTGCATGATAGCCACGTGATCAGTGCGTGCACAGTCCCATGATCAGCGCCTGTCAGTCACTGATCATTGCCTGATAAACACGTGATCAGTGCATGATGAGCCATGTGATCAGTGCCCGATCAGCCACGTCATCAGTGCATGCGCAGTCACGTCATCAGTGCATGATAGCCACGTGATCAGTGCATGCTCAGTCACGTGATCTGGACTTGATCAGCCACGTGATCAGTGCCTGCAGAGTCACGTGATCAGGGCCTGCTGAGCTGCGTGATTCCTGCCGGCTCATCTGCATGACAATTGCCATCTGAGCTGCGTGATTCCTGTCGGCTCATCTGCTTGACAATTGCCAGCTGAGCTGCGTGATTCCTGCCTGGTCACGTGCTTGATTATTGCCAGTTGAGCAGCATGATTCGTCACTGCTGAGCTCCATGCTTATTGCCTGCTGATTGCGTGGTTCGTGTCTGCTCAGCTCTTTGAGTATTGCCTCCTGAGGTCCCTGTTCGGTCGCCACCTGCCGGGGACCAGCCCCAACTGATCCAGGGTATTCGAAGGAGAGATGGCCTAGGCGACTATTTATATGCTAATCAGAGATGTCAAGAATAATAGTATGAGGAGAGCTCAGTAGGAAAATTCGGTGGAGAAAAGAGACTGAGTAGCTTGGTTTACGCGGAAGACCAATCAAACTTCAAGACAAGAAGTTTGCACCACTTACGTAGGCCGCAGGCGCCCTCTCGAATAGCGAAAGGTGCCTCACCCTAGACACCTTCTCGAGTGGGTCTTAGCAGCCCAGGCATAATTAGTAAGCGTGGTGGGTTCCGCGCTCCAGATGGAGACTCAGCTGGAAGTTAAAGGGAAGAATGACAAGGAACTTTATGAATTGGAGCTGTAAGTTAACTCTTTGACAGAGAGAGCGAGATGGTGGTGGGGGACAGCCCCCAGTGAAATCAGAGGTGAGAGCACAAAGCAATACAGTAGGCAGACTCCGGTTTTTTTGGGGGGAGATGCTCGAGAATATCCGGGTGGACTCCTGAGGCTCGATCCCGCATTTGCGTATGCCGAGCCTCCTTCCTCATGACCTTTGTCCAGAGTGGAATGCCTCCCCGGCTCCCGGCACATGATCAGTGCATGCTCAGTCACGATATCAGTGCCTGCTCAGCCACGTGATCACTGACGGCACAGTCACGTGATCAGCGCCTCTCAGTCACGTGATCACCGTATGATAAACACGTGATCAGTGAACGACCAGCCACGTGATCACTGCATGCGCGGTCAGGTGGTCAGTTCCTGATCAGCCACCTGATCAGTGCGTGCACAGTCCCCTGATCAGCGCCTGTCAGTCACTGATCACTGCCTGATAAACACGTGATCAGTGCCCGAACAGCCACGTCATCAGTGCATGCGCAGTCACGTGATCAGTGCATGATAGCCACGTGATCAGTGCGTGCACAGTCCCATGATCAGCGCCTGTCAGTCACTGATCATTGCCTGATAAACACGTGATCAGTGCATGATGAGCCATGTGATCAGTGCCCGATCAGCCACGTCATCAGTGCATGCGCAGTCACGTCATCAGTGCATGATAGCCACGTGATCAGTGCATGCTCAGTCACGTGATCTGGACTTGATCAGCCACGTGATCAGTGCCTGCAGAGTCACGTGATCAGGGCCTGCTGAGCTGCGTGATTCCTGCCGGCTCATCTGCATGACAATTGCCATCTGAGCTGCGTGATTCCTGTCGGCTCATCTGCTTGACAATTGCCAGCTGAGCTGCGTGATTCCTGCCTGGTCACGTGCTTGATTATTGCCAGTTGAGCAGCATGATTCGTCACTGCTGAGCTCCATGCTTATTGCCTGCTGATTGCGTGGTTCGTGTCTGCTCAGCTCTTTGAGTATTGCCTCCTGAGGTCCCTGTTCGGTCGCCACCTGCCGGGGACCAGCCCCAACTGATCCAGGGTATTCGAAGGAGAGATGGCCTAGGCGACTATTTATATGCTAATCAGAGATGTCAAGAATAATAGTATGAGGAGAGCTCAGTAGGAAAATTCGGTGGAGAAAAGAGACTGAGTAGCTTGGTTTACGCGGAAGACCAATCAAACTTCAAGACAAGAAGTTTGCACCACTTACGTAGGCCGCAGGCGCCCTCTCGAATAGCGAAAGGTGCCTCACCCTAGACACCTTCTCGAGTGGGTCTTAGCAGCCCAGGCATAATTAGTAAGCGTGGTGGGTTCCGCGCTCCAGATGGAGACTCAGCTGGAAGTTAAAGGGAAGAATGACAAGGAACTTTATGAATTGGAGCTGTAAGTTAACTCTTTGACAGAGAGAGCGAGATGGTGGTGGGGGACAGCCCCCAGTGAAATCAGAGGTGAGAGCACAAAGCAATACAGTAGGCAGACTCCGGTTTTTTGGGGGGAGATGCTCGAGAATATCCGGGTGGACTCCTGAGGCTCGATCCCGCATTTGCGTATGCCGAGCCTCCTTCCTCATGACCTTTGTCCAGAGTGGAATGCCTCCCCGGCTCCCGGCACATGATCAGTGCATGCTCAGTCACGATATCAGTGCCTGCTCAGCCACGTGATCACTGACGGCACAGTCACGTGATCAGCGCCTCTCAGTCACGTGATCACCGTATGATAAACACGTGATCAGTGAACGACCAGCCACGTGATCACTGCATGCGCGGTCAGGTGGTCAGTTCCTGATCAGCCACCTGATCAGTGCGTGCACAGTCCCCTGATCAGCGCCTGTCAGTCACTGATCACTGCCTGATAAACACGTGATCAGTGCCCGAACAGCCACGTCATCAGTGCATGCGCAGTCACGTGATCAGTGCATGATAGCCACGTGATCAGTGCGTGCACAGTCCCATGATCAGCGCCTGTCAGTCACTGATCATTGCCTGATAAACACGTGATCAGTGCATGATGAGCCATGTGATCAGTGCCCGATCAGCCACGTCATCAGTGCATGCGCAGTCACGTCATCAGTGCATGATAGCCACGTGATCAGTGCATGCTCAGTCACGTGATCTGGACTTGATCAGCCACGTGATCAGTGCCTGCAGAGTCACGTGATCAGGGCCTGCTGAGCTGCGTGATTCCTGCCGGCTCATCTGCATGACAATTGCCATCTGAGCTGCGTGATTCCTGTCGGCTCATCTGCTTGACAATTGCCAGCTGAGCTGCGTGATTCCTGCCTGGTCACGTGCTTGATTATTGCCAGTTGAGCAGCATGATTCGTCACTGCTGAGCTCCATGCTTATTGCCTGCTGATTGCGTGGTTCGTGTCTGCTCAGCTCTTTGAGTATTGCCTCCTGAGGTCCCTGTTCGGTCGCCACCTGCCGGGGACCAGCCCCAACTGATCCAGGGTATTCGAAGGAGAGATGGCCTAGGCGACTATTTATATGCTAATCAGAGATGTCAAGAATAATAGTATGAGGAGAGCTCAGTAGGAAAATTCGGTGGAGAAAAGAGACTGAGTAGCTTGGTTTACGCGGAAGACCAATCAAACTTCAAGACAAGAAGTTTGCACCACTTACGTAGGCCGCAGGCGCCCTCTCGAATAGCGAAAGGTGCCTCACCCTAGACACCTTCTCGAGTGGGTCTTAGCAGCCCAGGCATAATTAGTAAGCGTGGTGGGTTCCGCGCTCCAGATGGAGACTCAGCTGGAAGTTAAAGGGAAGAATGACAAGGAACTTTATGAATTGGAGCTGTAAGTTAACTCTTTGACAGAGAGAGCGAGATGGTGGTGGGGGACAGCCCCCAGTGAAATCAGAGGTGAGAGCACAAAGCAATACAGTAGGCAGACTCCGGTTTTTTTGGGGGGAGATGCTCGAGAATATCCGGGTGGACTCCTGAGGCTCGATCCCGCATTTGCGTATGCCGAGCCTCCTTCCTCATGACCTTTGTCCAGAGTGGAATGCCTCCCCGGCTCCCGGCACATGATCAGTGCATGCTCAGTCACGATATCAGTGCCTGCTCAGCCACGTGATCACTGACGGCACAGTCACGTGATCAGCGCCTCTCAGTCACGTGATCACCGTATGATAAACACGTGATCAGTGAACGACCAGCCACGTGATCACTGCATGCGCGGTCAGGTGGTCAGTTCCTGATCAGCCACCTGATCAGTGCGTGCACAGTCCCCTGATCAGCGCCTGTCAGTCACTGATCACTGCCTGATAAACACGTGATCAGTGCCCGAACAGCCACGTCATCAGTGCATGCGCAGTCACGTGATCAGTGCATGATAGCCACGTGATCAGTGCGTGCACAGTCCCATGATCAGCGCCTGTCAGTCACTGATCATTGCCTGATAAACACGTGATCAGTGCATGATGAGCCATGTGATCAGTGCCCGATCAGCCACGTCATCAGTGCATGCGCAGTCACGTCATCAGTGCATGATAGCCACGTGATCAGTGCATGCTCAGTCACGTGATCTGGACTTGATCAGCCACGTGATCAGTGCCTGCAGAGTCACGTGATCAGGGCCTGCTGAGCTGCGTGATTCCTGCCGGCTCATCTGCATGACAATTGCCATCTGAGCTGCGTGATTCCTGTCGGCTCATCTGCTTGACAATTGCCAGCTGAGCTGCGTGATTCCTGCCTGGTCACGTGCTTGATTATTGCCAGTTGAGCAGCATGATTCGTCACTGCTGAGCTCCATGCTTATTGCCTGCTGATTGCGTGGTTCGTGTCTGCTCAGCTCTTTGAGTATTGCCTCCTGAGGTCCCTGTTCGGTCGCCACCTGCCGGGGACCAGCCCCAACTGATCCAGGGTATTCGAAGGAGAGATGGCCTAGGCGACTATTTATATGCTAATCAGAGATGTCAAGAATAATAGTATGAGGAGAGCTCAGTAGGAAAATTCGGTGGAGAAAAGAGACTGAGTAGCTTGGTTTACGCGGAAGACCAATCAAACTTCAAGACAAGAAGTTTGCACCACTTACGTAGGCCGCAGGCGCCCTCTCGAATAGCGAAAGGTGCCTCACCCTAGACACCTTCTCGAGTGGGTCTTAGCAGCCCAGGCATAATTAGTAAGCGTGGTGGGTTCCGCGCTCCAGATGGAGACTCAGCTGGAAGTTAAAGGGAAGAATGACAAGGAACTTTATGAATTGGAGCTGTAAGTTAACTCTTTGACAGAGAGAGCGAGATGGTGGTGGGGGACAGCCCCCAGTGAAATCAGAGGTGAGAGCACAAAGCAATACAGTAGGCAGACTCCGGTTTTTTTGGGGGGAGATGCTCGAGAATATCCGGGTGGACTCCTGAGGCTCGATCCCGCATTTGCGTATGCCGAGCCTCCTTCCTCATGACCTTTGTCCAGAGTGGAATGCCTCCCCGGCTCCCGGCACATGATCAGTGCATGCTCAGTCACGATATCAGTGCCTGCTCAGCCACGTGATCACTGACGGCACAGTCACGTGATCAGCGCCTCTCAGTCACGTGATCACCGTATGATAAACACGTGATCAGTGAACGACCAGCCACGTGATCACTGCATGCGCGGTCAGGTGGTCAGTTCCTGATCAGCCACCTGATCAGTGCGTGCACAGTCCCCTGATCAGCGCCTGTCAGTCACTGATCACTGCCTGATAAACACGTGATCAGTGCCCGAACAGCCACGTCATCAGTGCATGCGCAGTCACGTGATCAGTGCATGATAGCCACGTGATCAGTGCGTGCACAGTCCCATGATCAGCGCCTGTCAGTCACTGATCATTGCCTGATAAACACGTGATCAGTGCATGATGAGCCATGTGATCAGTGCCCGATCAGCCACGTCATCAGTGCATGCGCAGTCACGTCATCAGTGCATGATAGCCACGTGATCAGTGCATGCTCAGTCACGTGATCTGGACTTGATCAGCCACGTGATCAGTGCCTGCAGAGTCACGTGATCAGGGCCTGCTGAGCTGCGTGATTCCTGCCGGCTCATCTGCATGACAATTGCCATCTGAGCTGCGTGATTCCTGTCGGCTCATCTGCTTGACAATTGCCAGCTGAGCTGCGTGATTCCTGCCTGGTCACGTGCTTGATTATTGCCAGTTGAGCAGCATGATTCGTCACTGCTGAGCTCCATGCTTATTGCCTGCTGATTGCGTGGTTCGTGTCTGCTCAGCTCTTTGAGTATTGCCTCCTGAGGTCCCTGTTCGGTCGCCACCTGCCGGGGACCAGCCCCAACTGATCCAGGGTATTCGAAGGAGAGATGGCCTAGGCGACTATTTATATGCTAATCAGAGATGTCAAGAATAATAGTATGAGGAGAGCTCAGTAGGAAAATTCGGTGGAGAAAAGAGACTGAGTAGCTTGGTTTACGCGGAAGACCAATCAAACTTCAAGACAAGAAGTTTGCACCACTTACGTAGGCCGCAGGCGCCCTCTCGAATAGCGAAAGGTGCCTCACCCTAGACACCTTCTCGAGTGGGTCTTAGCAGCCCAGGCATAATTAGTAAGCGTGGTGGGTTCCGCGCTCCAGATGGAGACTCAGCTGGAAGTTAAAGGGAAGAATGACAAGGAACTTTATGAATTGGAGCTGTAAGTTAACTCTTTGACAGAGAGAGCGAGATGGTGGTGGGGGACAGCCCCCAGTGAAATCAGAGGTGAGAGCACAAAGCAATACAGTAGGCAGACTCCGGTTTTTTTGGGGGGAGATGCTCGAGAATATCCGGGTGGACTCCTGAGGCTCGATCCCGCATTTGCGTATGCCGAGCCTCCTTCCTCATGACCTTTGTCCAGAGTGGAATGCCTCCCCGGCTCCCGGCACATGATCAGTGCATGCTCAGTCACGATATCAGTGCCTGCTCAGCCACGTGATCACTGACGGCACAGTCACGTGATCAGCGCCTCTCAGTCACGTGATCACCGTATGATAAACACGTGATCAGTGAACGACCAGCCACGTGATCACTGCATGCGCGGTCAGGTGGTCAGTTCCTGATCAGCCACCTGATCAGTGCGTGCACAGTCCCCTGATCAGCGCCTGTCAGTCACTGATCACTGCCTGATAAACACGTGATCAGTGCCCGAACAGCCACGTCATCAGTGCATGCGCAGTCACGTGATCAGTGCATGATAGCCACGTGATCAGTGCGTGCACAGTCCCATGATCAGCGCCTGTCAGTCACTGATCATTGCCTGATAAACACGTGATCAGTGCATGATGAGCCATGTGATCAGTGCCCGATCAGCCACGTCATCAGTGCATGCGCAGTCACGTCATCAGTGCATGATAGCCACGTGATCAGTGCATGCTCAGTCACGTGATCTGGACTTGATCAGCCACGTGATCAGTGCCTGCAGAGTCACGTGATCAGGGCCTGCTGAGCTGCGTGATTCCTGCCGGCTCATCTGCATGACAATTGCCATCTGAGCTGCGTGATTCCTGTCGGCTCATCTGCTTGACAATTGCCAGCTGAGCTGCGTGATTCCTGCCTGGTCACGTGCTTGATTATTGCCAGTTGAGCAGCATGATTCGTCACTGCTGAGCTCCATGCTTATTGCCTGCTGATTGCGTGGTTCGTGTCTGCTCAGCTCTTTGAGTATTGCCTCCTGAGGTCCCTGTTCGGTCGCCACCTGCCGGGGACCAGCCCCAACTGATCCAGGGTATTCGAAGGAGAGATGGCCTAGGCGACTATTTATATGCTAATCAGAGATGTCAAGAATAATAGTATGAGGAGAGCTCAGTAGGAAAATTCGGTGGAGAAAAGAGACTGAGTAGCTTGGTTTACGCGGAAGACCAATCAAACTTCAAGACAAGAAGTTTGCACCACTTACGTAGGCCGCAGGCGCCCTCTCGAATAGCGAAAGGTGCCTCACCCTAGACACCTTCTCGAGTGGGTCTTAGCAGCCCAGGCATAATTAGTAAGCGTGGTGGGTTCCGCGCTCCAGATGGAGACTCAGCTGGAAGTTAAAGGGAAGAATGACAAGGAACTTTATGAATTGGAGCTGTAAGTTAACTCTTTGACAGAGAGAGCGAGATGGTGGTGGGGGACAGCCCCCAGTGAAATCAGAGGTGAGAGCACAAAGCAATACAGTAGGCAGACTCCGGTTTTTTGGGGGGAGATGCTCGAGAATATCCGGGTGGACTCCTGAGGCTCGATCCCGCATTTGCGTATGCCGAGCCTCCTTCCTCATGACCTTTGTCCAGAGTGGAATGCCTCCCCGGCTCCCGGCACATGATCAGTGCATGCTCAGTCACGATATCAGTGCCTGCTCAGCCACGTGATCACTGACGGCACAGTCACGTGATCAGCGCCTCTCAGTCACGTGATCACCGTATGATAAACACGTGATCAGTGAACGACCAGCCACGTGATCACTGCATGCGCGGTCAGGTGGTCAGTTCCTGATCAGCCACCTGATCAGTGCGTGCACAGTCCCCTGATCAGCGCCTGTCAGTCACTGATCACTGCCTGATAAACACGTGATCAGTGCCCGAACAGCCACGTCATCAGTGCATGCGCAGTCACGTGATCAGTGCATGATAGCCACGTGATCAGTGCGTGCACAGTCCCATGATCAGCGCCTGTCAGTCACTGATCATTGCCTGATAAACACGTGATCAGTGCATGATGAGCCATGTGATCAGTGCCCGATCAGCCACGTCATCAGTGCATGCGCAGTCACGTCATCAGTGCATGATAGCCACGTGATCAGTGCATGCTCAGTCACGTGATCTGGACTTGATCAGCCACGTGATCAGTGCCTGCAGAGTCACGTGATCAGGGCCTGCTGAGCTGCGTGATTCCTGCCGGCTCATCTGCATGACAATTGCCATCTGAGCTGCGTGATTCCTGTCGGCTCATCTGCTTGACAATTGCCAGCTGAGCTGCGTGATTCCTGCCTGGTCACGTGCTTGATTATTGCCAGTTGAGCAGCATGATTCGTCACTGCTGAGCTCCATGCTTATTGCCTGCTGATTGCGTGGTTCGTGTCTGCTCAGCTCTTTGAGTATTGCCTCCTGAGGTCCCTGTTCGGTCGCCACCTGCCGGGGACCAGCCCCAACTGATCCAGGGTATTCGAAGGAGAGATGGCCTAGGCGACTATTTATATGCTAATCAGAGATGTCAAGAATAATAGTATGAGGAGAGCTCAGTAGGAAAATTCGGTGGAGAAAAGAGACTGAGTAGCTTGGTTTACGCGGAAGACCAATCAAACTTCAAGACAAGAAGTTTGCACCACTTACGTAGGCCGCAGGCGCCCTCTCGAATAGCGAAAGGTGCCTCACCCTAGACACCTTCTCGAGTGGGTCTTAGCAGCCCAGGCATAATTAGTAAGCGTGGTGGGTTCCGCGCTCCAGATGGAGACTCAGCTGGAAGTTAAAGGGAAGAATGACAAGGAACTTTATGAATTGGAGCTGTAAGTTAACTCTTTGACAGAGAGAGCGAGATGGTGGTGGGGGACAGCCCCCAGTGAAATCAGAGGTGAGAGCACAAAGCAATACAGTAGGCAGACTCCGGTTTTTTTGGGGGAGATGCTCGAGAATATCCGGGTGGACTCCTGAGGCTCGATCCCGCATTTGCGTATGCCGAGCCTCCTTCCTCATGACCTTTGTCCAGAGTGGAATGCCTCCCCGGCTCCCGGCACATGATCAGTGCATGCTCAGTCACGATATCAGTGCCTGCTCAGCCACGTGATCACTGACGGCACAGTCACGTGATCAGCGCCTCTCAGTCACGTGATCACCGTATGATAAACACGTGATCAGTGAACGACCAGCCACGTGATCACTGCATGCGCGGTCAGGTGGTCAGTTCCTGATCAGCCACCTGATCAGTGCGTGCACAGTCCCCTGATCAGCGCCTGTCAGTCACTGATCACTGCCTGATAAACACGTGATCAGTGCCCGAACAGCCACGTCATCAGTGCATGCGCAGTCACGTGATCAGTGCATGATAGCCACGTGATCAGTGCGTGCACAGTCCCATGATCAGCGCCTGTCAGTCACTGATCATTGCCTGATAAACACGTGATCAGTGCATGATGAGCCATGTGATCAGTGCCCGATCAGCCACGTCATCAGTGCATGCGCAGTCACGTCATCAGTGCATGATAGCCACGTGATCAGTGCATGCTCAGTCACGTGATCTGGACTTGATCAGCCACGTGATCAGTGCCTGCAGAGTCACGTGATCAGGGCCTGCTGAGCTGCGTGATTCCTGCCGGCTCATCTGCATGACAATTGCCATCTGAGCTGCGTGATTCCTGTCGGCTCATCTGCTTGACAATTGCCAGCTGAGCTGCGTGATTCCTGCCTGGTCACGTGCTTGATTATTGCCAGTTGAGCAGCATGATTCGTCACTGCTGAGCTCCATGCTTATTGCCTGCTGATTGCGTGGTTCGTGTCTGCTCAGCTCTTTGAGTATTGCCTCCTGAGGTCCCTGTTCGGTCGCCACCTGCCGGGGACCAGCCCCAACTGATCCAGGGTATTCGAAGGAGAGATGGCCTAGGCGACTATTTATATGCTAATCAGAGATGTCAAGAATAATAGTATGAGGAGAGCTCAGTAGGAAAATTCGGTGGAGAAAAGAGACTGAGTAGCTTGGTTTACGCGGAAGACCAATCAAACTTCAAGACAAGAAGTTTGCACCACTTACGTAGGCCGCAGGCGCCCTCTCGAATAGCGAAAGGTGCCTCACCCTAGACACCTTCTCGAGTGGGTCTTAGCAGCCCAGGCATAATTAGTAAGCGTGGTGGGTTCCGCGCTCCAGATGGAGACTCAGCTGGAAGTTAAAGGGAAGAATGACAAGGAACTTTATGAATTGGAGCTGTAAGTTAACTCTTTGACAGAGAGAGCGAGATGGTGGTGGGGGACAGCCCCCAGTGAAATCAGAGGTGAGAGCACAAAGCAATACAGTAGGCAGACTCCGGTTTTTTTGGGGGGAGATGCTCGAGAATATCCGGGTGGACTCCTGAGGCTCGATCCCGCATTTGCGTATGCCGAGCCTCCTTCCTCATGACCTTTGTCCAGAGTGGAATGCCTCCCCGGCTCCCGGCACATGATCAGTGCATGCTCAGTCACGATATCAGTGCCTGCTCAGCCACGTGATCACTGACGGCACAGTCACGTGATCAGCGCCTCTCAGTCACGTGATCACCGTATGATAAACACGTGATCAGTGAACGACCAGCCACGTGATCACTGCATGCGCGGTCAGGTGGTCAGTTCCTGATCAGCCACCTGATCAGTGCGTGCACAGTCCCCTGATCAGCGCCTGTCAGTCACTGATCACTGCCTGATAAACACGTGATCAGTGCCCGAACAGCCACGTCATCAGTGCATGCGCAGTCACGTGATCAGTGCATGATAGCCACGTGATCAGTGCGTGCACAGTCCCATGATCAGCGCCTGTCAGTCACTGATCATTGCCTGATAAACACGTGATCAGTGCATGATGAGCCATGTGATCAGTGCCCGATCAGCCACGTCATCAGTGCATGCGCAGTCACGTCATCAGTGCATGATAGCCACGTGATCAGTGCATGCTCAGTCACGTGATCTGGACTTGATCAGCCACGTGATCAGTGCCTGCAGAGTCACGTGATCAGGGCCTGCTGAGCTGCGTGATTCCTGCCGGCTCATCTGCATGACAATTGCCATCTGAGCTGCGTGATTCCTGTCGGCTCATCTGCTTGACAATTGCCAGCTGAGCTGCGTGATTCCTGCCTGGTCACGTGCTTGATTATTGCCAGTTGAGCAGCATGATTCGTCACTGCTGAGCTCCATGCTTATTGCCTGCTGATTGCGTGGTTCGTGTCTGCTCAGCTCTTTGAGTATTGCCTCCTGAGGTCCCTGTTCGGTCGCCACCTGCCGGGGACCAGCCCCAACTGATCCAGGGTATTCGAAGGAGAGATGGCCTAGGCGACTATTTATATGCTAATCAGAGATGTCAAGAATAATAGTATGAGGAGAGCTCAGTAGGAAAATTCGGTGGAGAAAAGAGACTGAGTAGCTTGGTTTACGCGGAAGACCAATCAAACTTCAAGACAAGAAGTTTGCACCACTTACGTAGGCCGCAGGCGCCCTCTCGAATAGCGAAAGGTGCCTCACCCTAGACACCTTCTCGAGTGGGTCTTAGCAGCCCAGGCATAATTAGTAAGCGTGGTGGGTTCCGCGCTCCAGATGGAGACTCAGCTGGAAGTTAAAGGGAAGAATGACAAGGAACTTTATGAATTGGAGCTGTAAGTTAACTCTTTGACAGAGAGAGCGAGATGGTGGTGGGGGACAGCCCCCAGTGAAATCAGAGGTGAGAGCACAAAGCAATACAGTAGGCAGACTCCGGTTTTTTTGGGGGAGATGCTCGAGAATATCCGGGTGGACTCCTGAGGCTCGATCCCGCATTTGCGTATGCCGAGCCTCCTTCCTCATGACCTTTGTCCAGAGTGGAATGCCTCCCCGGCTCCCGGCACATGATCAGTGCATGCTCAGTCACGATATCAGTGCCTGCTCAGCCACGTGATCACTGACGGCACAGTCACGTGATCAGCGCCTCTCAGTCACGTGATCACCGTATGATAAACACGTGATCAGTGAACGACCAGCCACGTGATCACTGCATGCGCGGTCAGGTGGTCAGTTCCTGATCAGCCACCTGATCAGTGCGTGCACAGTCCCCTGATCAGCGCCTGTCAGTCACTGATCACTGCCTGATAAACACGTGATCAGTGCCCGAACAGCCACGTCATCAGTGCATGCGCAGTCACGTGATCAGTGCATGATAGCCACGTGATCAGTGCGTGCACAGTCCCATGATCAGCGCCTGTCAGTCACTGATCATTGCCTGATAAACACGTGATCAGTGCATGATGAGCCATGTGATCAGTGCCCGATCAGCCACGTCATCAGTGCATGCGCAGTCACGTCATCAGTGCATGATAGCCACGTGATCAGTGCATGCTCAGTCACGTGATCTGGACTTGATCAGCCACGTGATCAGTGCCTGCAGAGTCACGTGATCAGGGCCTGCTGAGCTGCGTGATTCCTGCCGGCTCATCTGCATGACAATTGCCATCTGAGCTGCGTGATTCCTGTCGGCTCATCTGCTTGACAATTGCCAGCTGAGCTGCGTGATTCCTGCCTGGTCACGTGCTTGATTATTGCCAGTTGAGCAGCATGATTCGTCACTGCTGAGCTCCATGCTTATTGCCTGCTGATTGCGTGGTTCGTGTCTGCTCAGCTCTTTGAGTATTGCCTCCTGAGGTCCCTGTTCGGTCGCCACCTGCCGGGGACCAGCCCCAACTGATCCAGGGTATTCGAAGGAGAGATGGCCTAGGCGACTATTTATATGCTAATCAGAGATGTCAAGAATAATAGTATGAGGAGAGCTCAGTAGGAAAATTCGGTGGAGAAAAGAGACTGAGTAGCTTGGTTTACGCGGAAGACCAATCAAACTTCAAGACAAGAAGTTTGCACCACTTACGTAGGCCGCAGGCGCCCTCTCGAATAGCGAAAGGTGCCTCACCCTAGACACCTTCTCGAGTGGGTCTTAGCAGCCCAGGCATAATTAGTAAGCGTGGTGGGTTCCGCGCTCCAGATGGAGACTCAGCTGGAAGTTAAAGGGAAGAATGACAAGGAACTTTATGAATTGGAGCTGTAAGTTAACTCTTTGACAGAGAGAGCGAGATGGTGGTGGGGGACAGCCCCCAGTGAAATCAGAGGTGAGAGCACAAAGCAATACAGTAGGCAGACTCCGGTTTTTTTGGGGGGAGATGCTCGAGAATATCCGGGTGGACTCCTGAGGCTCGATCCCGCATTTGCGTATGCCGAGCCTCCTTCCTCATGACCTTTGTCCAGAGTGGAATGCCTCCCCGGCTCCCGGCACATGATCAGTGCATGCTCAGTCACGATATCAGTGCCTGCTCAGCCACGTGATCACTGACGGCACAGTCACGTGATCAGCGCCTCTCAGTCACGTGATCACCGTATGATAAACACGTGATCAGTGAACGACCAGCCACGTGATCACTGCATGCGCGGTCAGGTGGTCAGTTCCTGATCAGCCACCTGATCAGTGCGTGCACAGTCCCCTGATCAGCGCCTGTCAGTCACTGATCACTGCCTGATAAACACGTGATCAGTGCCCGAACAGCCACGTCATCAGTGCATGCGCAGTCACGTGATCAGTGCATGATAGCCACGTGATCAGTGCGTGCACAGTCCCATGATCAGCGCCTGTCAGTCACTGATCATTGCCTGATAAACACGTGATCAGTGCATGATGAGCCATGTGATCAGTGCCCGATCAGCCACGTCATCAGTGCATGCGCAGTCACGTCATCAGTGCATGATAGCCACGTGATCAGTGCATGCTCAGTCACGTGATCTGGACTTGATCAGCCACGTGATCAGTGCCTGCAGAGTCACGTGATCAGGGCCTGCTGAGCTGCGTGATTCCTGCCGGCTCATCTGCATGACAATTGCCATCTGAGCTGCGTGATTCCTGTCGGCTCATCTGCTTGACAATTGCCAGCTGAGCTGCGTGATTCCTGCCTGGTCACGTGCTTGATTATTGCCAGTTGAGCAGCATGATTCGTCACTGCTGAGCTCCATGCTTATTGCCTGCTGATTGCGTGGTTCGTGTCTGCTCAGCTCTTTGAGTATTGCCTCCTGAGGTCCCTGTTCGGTCGCCACCTGCCGGGGACCAGCCCCAACTGATCCAGGGTATTCGAAGGAGAGATGGCCTAGGCGACTATTTATATGCTAATCAGAGATGTCAAGAATAATAGTATGAGGAGAGCTCAGTAGGAAAATTCGGTGGAGAAAAGAGACTGAGTAGCTTGGTTTACGCGGAAGACCAATCAAACTTCAAGACAAGAAGTTTGCACCACTTACGTAGGCCGCAGGCGCCCTCTCGAATAGCGAAAGGTGCCTCACCCTAGACACCTTCTCGAGTGGGTCTTAGCAGCCCAGGCATAATTAGTAAGCGTGGTGGGTTCCGCGCTCCAGATGGAGACTCAGCTGGAAGTTAAAGGGAAGAATGACAAGGAACTTTATGAATTGGAGCTGTAAGTTAACTCTTTGACAGAGAGAGCGAGATGGTGGTGGGGGACAGCCCCCAGTGAAATCAGAGGTGAGAGCACAAAGCAATACAGTAGGCAGACTCCGGTTTTTGGGGGGAGATGCTCGAGAATATCCGGGTGGACTCCTGAGGCTCGATCCCGCATTTGCGTATGCCGAGCCTCCTTCCTCATGACCTTTGTCCAGAGTGGAATGCCTCCCCGGCTCCCGGCACATGATCAGTGCATGCTCAGTCACGATATCAGTGCCTGCTCAGCCACGTGATCACTGACGGCACAGTCACGTGATCAGCGCCTCTCAGTCACGTGATCACCGTATGATAAACACGTGATCAGTGAACGACCAGCCACGTGATCACTGCATGCGCGGTCAGGTGGTCAGTTCCTGATCAGCCACCTGATCAGTGCGTGCACAGTCCCCTGATCAGCGCCTGTCAGTCACTGATCACTGCCTGATAAACACGTGATCAGTGCCCGAACAGCCACGTCATCAGTGCATGCGCAGTCACGTGATCAGTGCATGATAGCCACGTGATCAGTGCGTGCACAGTCCCATGATCAGCGCCTGTCAGTCACTGATCATTGCCTGATAAACACGTGATCAGTGCATGATGAGCCATGTGATCAGTGCCCGATCAGCCACGTCATCAGTGCATGCGCAGTCACGTCATCAGTGCATGATAGCCACGTGATCAGTGCATGCTCAGTCACGTGATCTGGACTTGATCAGCCACGTGATCAGTGCCTGCAGAGTCACGTGATCAGGGCCTGCTGAGCTGCGTGATTCCTGCCGGCTCATCTGCATGACAATTGCCATCTGAGCTGCGTGATTCCTGTCGGCTCATCTGCTTGACAATTGCCAGCTGAGCTGCGTGATTCCTGCCTGGTCACGTGCTTGATTATTGCCAGTTGAGCAGCATGATTCGTCACTGCTGAGCTCCATGCTTATTGCCTGCTGATTGCGTGGTTCGTGTCTGCTCAGCTCTTTGAGTATTGCCTCCTGAGGTCCCTGTTCGGTCGCCACCTGCCGGGGACCAGCCCCAACTGATCCAGGGTATTCGAAGGAGAGATGGCCTAGGCGACTATTTATATGCTAATCAGAGATGTCAAGAATAATAGTATGAGGAGAGCTCAGTAGGAAAATTCGGTGGAGAAAAGAGACTGAGTAGCTTGGTTTACGCGGAAGACCAATCAAACTTCAAGACAAGAAGTTTGCACCACTTACGTAGGCCGCAGGCGCCCTCTCGAATAGCGAAAGGTGCCTCACCCTAGACACCTTCTCGAGTGGGTCTTAGCAGCCCAGGCATAATTAGTAAGCGTGGTGGGTTCCGCGCTCCAGATGGAGACTCAGCTGGAAGTTAAAGGGAAGAATGACAAGGAACTTTATGAATTGGAGCTGTAAGTTAACTCTTTGACAGAGAGAGCGAGATGGTGGTGGGGGACAGCCCCCAGTGAAATCAGAGGTGAGAGCACAAAGCAATACAGTAGGCAGACTCCGGTTTTTTTGGGGGAGATGCTCGAGAATATCCGGGTGGACTCCTGAGGCTCGATCCCGCATTTGCGTATGCCGAGCCTCCTTCCTCATGACCTTTGTCCAGAGTGGAATGCCTCCCCGGCTCCCGGCACATGATCAGTGCATGCTCAGTCACGATATCAGTGCCTGCTCAGCCACGTGATCACTGACGGCACAGTCACGTGATCAGCGCCTCTCAGTCACGTGATCACCGTATGATAAACACGTGATCAGTGAACGACCAGCCACGTGATCACTGCATGCGCGGTCAGGTGGTCAGTTCCTGATCAGCCACCTGATCAGTGCGTGCACAGTCCCCTGATCAGCGCCTGTCAGTCACTGATCACTGCCTGATAAACACGTGATCAGTGCCCGAACAGCCACGTCATCAGTGCATGCGCAGTCACGTGATCAGTGCATGATAGCCACGTGATCAGTGCGTGCACAGTCCCATGATCAGCGCCTGTCAGTCACTGATCATTGCCTGATAAACACGTGATCAGTGCATGATGAGCCATGTGATCAGTGCCCGATCAGCCACGTCATCAGTGCATGCGCAGTCACGTCATCAGTGCATGATAGCCACGTGATCAGTGCATGCTCAGTCACGTGATCTGGACTTGATCAGCCACGTGATCAGTGCCTGCAGAGTCACGTGATCAGGGCCTGCTGAGCTGCGTGATTCCTGCCGGCTCATCTGCATGACAATTGCCATCTGAGCTGCGTGATTCCTGTCGGCTCATCTGCTTGACAATTGCCAGCTGAGCTGCGTGATTCCTGCCTGGTCACGTGCTTGATTATTGCCAGTTGAGCAGCATGATTCGTCACTGCTGAGCTCCATGCTTATTGCCTGCTGATTGCGTGGTTCGTGTCTGCTCAGCTCTTTGAGTATTGCCTCCTGAGGTCCCTGTTCGGTCGCCACCTGCCGGGGACCAGCCCCAACTGATCCAGGGTATTCGAAGGAGAGATGGCCTAGGCGACTATTTATATGCTAATCAGAGATGTCAAGAATAATAGTATGAGGAGAGCTCAGTAGGAAAATTCGGTGGAGAAAAGAGACTGAGTAGCTTGGTTTACGCGGAAGACCAATCAAACTTCAAGACAAGAAGTTTGCACCACTTACGTAGGCCGCAGGCGCCCTCTCGAATAGCGAAAGGTGCCTCACCCTAGACACCTTCTCGAGTGGGTCTTAGCAGCCCAGGCATAATTAGTAAGCGTGGTGGGTTCCGCGCTCCAGATGGAGACTCAGCTGGAAGTTAAAGGGAAGAATGACAAGGAACTTTATGAATTGGAGCTGTAAGTTAACTCTTTGACAGAGAGAGCGAGATGGTGGTGGGGGACAGCCCCCAGTGAAATCAGAGGTGAGAGCACAAAGCAATACAGTAGGCAGACTCCGGTTTTTTTGGGGGGAGATGCTCGAGAATATCCGGGTGGACTCCTGAGGCTCGATCCCGCATTTGCGTATGCCGAGCCTCCTTCCTCATGACCTTTGTCCAGAGTGGAATGCCTCCCCGGCTCCCGGCACATGATCAGTGCATGCTCAGTCACGATATCAGTGCCTGCTCAGCCACGTGATCACTGACGGCACAGTCACGTGATCAGCGCCTCTCAGTCACGTGATCACCGTATGATAAACACGTGATCAGTGAACGACCAGCCACGTGATCACTGCATGCGCGGTCAGGTGGTCAGTTCCTGATCAGCCACCTGATCAGTGCGTGCACAGTCCCCTGATCAGCGCCTGTCAGTCACTGATCACTGCCTGATAAACACGTGATCAGTGCCCGAACAGCCACGTCATCAGTGCATGCGCAGTCACGTGATCAGTGCATGATAGCCACGTGATCAGTGCGTGCACAGTCCCATGATCAGCGCCTGTCAGTCACTGATCATTGCCTGATAAACACGTGATCAGTGCATGATGAGCCATGTGATCAGTGCCCGATCAGCCACGTCATCAGTGCATGCGCAGTCACGTCATCAGTGCATGATAGCCACGTGATCAGTGCATGCTCAGTCACGTGATCTGGACTTGATCAGCCACGTGATCAGTGCCTGCAGAGTCACGTGATCAGGGCCTGCTGAGCTGCGTGATTCCTGCCGGCTCATCTGCATGACAATTGCCATCTGAGCTGCGTGATTCCTGTCGGCTCATCTGCTTGACAATTGCCAGCTGAGCTGCGTGATTCCTGCCTGGTCACGTGCTTGATTATTGCCAGTTGAGCAGCATGATTCGTCACTGCTGAGCTCCATGCTTATTGCCTGCTGATTGCGTGGTTCGTGTCTGCTCAGCTCTTTGAGTATTGCCTCCTGAGGTCCCTGTTCGGTCGCCACCTGCCGGGGACCAGCCCCAACTGATCCAGGGTATTCGAAGGAGAGATGGCCTAGGCGACTATTTATATGCTAATCAGAGATGTCAAGAATAATAGTATGAGGAGAGCTCAGTAGGAAAATTCGGTGGAGAAAAGAGACTGAGTAGCTTGGTTTACGCGGAAGACCAATCAAACTTCAAGACAAGAAGTTTGCACCACTTACGTAGGCCGCAGGCGCCCTCTCGAATAGCGAAAGGTGCCTCACCCTAGACACCTTCTCGAGTGGGTCTTAGCAGCCCAGGCATAATTAGTAAGCGTGGTGGGTTCCGCGCTCCAGATGGAGACTCAGCTGGAAGTTAAAGGGAAGAATGACAAGGAACTTTATGAATTGGAGCTGTAAGTTAACTCTTTGACAGAGAGAGCGAGATGGTGGTGGGGGACAGCCCCCAGTGAAATCAGAGGTGAGAGCACAAAGCAATACAGTAGGCAGACTCCGGTTTTTTGGGGGGAGATGCTCGAGAATATCCGGGTGGACTCCTGAGGCTCGATCCCGCATTTGCGTATGCCGAGCCTCCTTCCTCATGACCTTTGTCCAGAGTGGAATGCCTCCCCGGCTCCCGGCACATGATCAGTGCATGCTCAGTCACGATATCAGTGCCTGCTCAGCCACGTGATCACTGACGGCACAGTCACGTGATCAGCGCCTCTCAGTCACGTGATCACCGTATGATAAACACGTGATCAGTGAACGACCAGCCACGTGATCACTGCATGCGCGGTCAGGTGGTCAGTTCCTGATCAGCCACCTGATCAGTGCGTGCACAGTCCCCTGATCAGCGCCTGTCAGTCACTGATCACTGCCTGATAAACACGTGATCAGTGCCCGAACAGCCACGTCATCAGTGCATGCGCAGTCACGTGATCAGTGCATGATAGCCACGTGATCAGTGCGTGCACAGTCCCATGATCAGCGCCTGTCAGTCACTGATCATTGCCTGATAAACACGTGATCAGTGCATGATGAGCCATGTGATCAGTGCCCGATCAGCCACGTCATCAGTGCATGCGCAGTCACGTCATCAGTGCATGATAGCCACGTGATCAGTGCATGCTCAGTCACGTGATCTGGACTTGATCAGCCACGTGATCAGTGCCTGCAGAGTCACGTGATCAGGGCCTGCTGAGCTGCGTGATTCCTGCCGGCTCATCTGCATGACAATTGCCATCTGAGCTGCGTGATTCCTGTCGGCTCATCTGCTTGACAATTGCCAGCTGAGCTGCGTGATTCCTGCCTGGTCACGTGCTTGATTATTGCCAGTTGAGCAGCATGATTCGTCACTGCTGAGCTCCATGCTTATTGCCTGCTGATTGCGTGGTTCGTGTCTGCTCAGCTCTTTGAGTATTGCCTCCTGAGGTCCCTGTTCGGTCGCCACCTGCCGGGGACCAGCCCCAACTGATCCAGGGTATTCGAAGGAGAGATGGCCTAGGCGACTATTTATATGCTAATCAGAGATGTCAAGAATAATAGTATGAGGAGAGCTCAGTAGGAAAATTCGGTGGAGAAAAGAGACTGAGTAGCTTGGTTTACGCGGAAGACCAATCAAACTTCAAGACAAGAAGTTTGCACCACTTACGTAGGCCGCAGGCGCCCTCTCGAATAGCGAAAGGTGCCTCACCCTAGACACCTTCTCGAGTGGGTCTTAGCAGCCCAGGCATAATTAGTAAGCGTGGTGGGTTCCGCGCTCCAGATGGAGACTCAGCTGGAAGTTAAAGGGAAGAATGACAAGGAACTTTATGAATTGGAGCTGTAAGTTAACTCTTTGACAGAGAGAGCGAGATGGTGGTGGGGGACAGCCCCCAGTGAAATCAGAGGTGAGAGCACAAAGCAATACAGTAGGCAGACTCCGGTTTTTTGGGGGGAGATGCTCGAGAATATCCGGGTGGACTCCTGAGGCTCGATCCCGCATTTGCGTATGCCGAGCCTCCTTCCTCATGACCTTTGTCCAGAGTGGAATGCCTCCCCGGCTCCCGGCACATGATCAGTGCATGCTCAGTCACGATATCAGTGCCTGCTCAGCCACGTGATCACTGACGGCACAGTCACGTGATCAGCGCCTCTCAGTCACGTGATCACCGTATGATAAACACGTGATCAGTGAACGACCAGCCACGTGATCACTGCATGCGCGGTCAGGTGGTCAGTTCCTGATCAGCCACCTGATCAGTGCGTGCACAGTCCCCTGATCAGCGCCTGTCAGTCACTGATCACTGCCTGATAAACACGTGATCAGTGCCCGAACAGCCACGTCATCAGTGCATGCGCAGTCACGTGATCAGTGCATGATAGCCACGTGATCAGTGCGTGCACAGTCCCATGATCAGCGCCTGTCAGTCACTGATCATTGCCTGATAAACACGTGATCAGTGCATGATGAGCCATGTGATCAGTGCCCGATCAGCCACGTCATCAGTGCATGCGCAGTCACGTCATCAGTGCATGATAGCCACGTGATCAGTGCATGCTCAGTCACGTGATCTGGACTTGATCAGCCACGTGATCAGTGCCTGCAGAGTCACGTGATCAGGGCCTGCTGAGCTGCGTGATTCCTGCCGGCTCATCTGCATGACAATTGCCATCTGAGCTGCGTGATTCCTGTCGGCTCATCTGCTTGACAATTGCCAGCTGAGCTGCGTGATTCCTGCCTGGTCACGTGCTTGATTATTGCCAGTTGAGCAGCATGATTCGTCACTGCTGAGCTCCATGCTTATTGCCTGCTGATTGCGTGGTTCGTGTCTGCTCAGCTCTTTGAGTATTGCCTCCTGAGGTCCCTGTTCGGTCGCCACCTGCCGGGGACCAGCCCCAACTGATCCAGGGTATTCGAAGGAGAGATGGCCTAGGCGACTATTTATATGCTAATCAGAGATGTCAAGAATAATAGTATGAGGAGAGCTCAGTAGGAAAATTCGGTGGAGAAAAGAGACTGAGTAGCTTGGTTTACGCGGAAGACCAATCAAACTTCAAGACAAGAAGTTTGCACCACTTACGTAGGCCGCAGGCGCCCTCTCGAATAGCGAAAGGTGCCTCACCCTAGACACCTTCTCGAGTGGGTCTTAGCAGCCCAGGCATAATTAGTAAGCGTGGTGGGTTCCGCGCTCCAGATGGAGACTCAGCTGGAAGTTAAAGGGAAGAATGACAAGGAACTTTATGAATTGGAGCTGTAAGTTAACTCTTTGACAGAGAGAGCGAGATGGTGGTGGGGGACAGCCCCCAGTGAAATCAGAGGTGAGAGCACAAAGCAATACAGTAGGCAGACTCCGGTTTTTTTGGGGGAGATGCTCGAGAATATCCGGGTGGACTCCTGAGGCTCGATCCCGCATTTGCGTATGCCGAGCCTCCTTCCTCATGACCTTTGTCCAGAGTGGAATGCCTCCCCGGCTCCCGGCACATGATCAGTGCATGCTCAGTCACGATATCAGTGCCTGCTCAGCCACGTGATCACTGACGGCACAGTCACGTGATCAGCGCCTCTCAGTCACGTGATCACCGTATGATAAACACGTGATCAGTGAACGACCAGCCACGTGATCACTGCATGCGCGGTCAGGTGGTCAGTTCCTGATCAGCCACCTGATCAGTGCGTGCACAGTCCCCTGATCAGCGCCTGTCAGTCACTGATCACTGCCTGATAAACACGTGATCAGTGCCCGAACAGCCACGTCATCAGTGCATGCGCAGTCACGTGATCAGTGCATGATAGCCACGTGATCAGTGCGTGCACAGTCCCATGATCAGCGCCTGTCAGTCACTGATCATTGCCTGATAAACACGTGATCAGTGCATGATGAGCCATGTGATCAGTGCCCGATCAGCCACGTCATCAGTGCATGCGCAGTCACGTCATCAGTGCATGATAGCCACGTGATCAGTGCATGCTCAGTCACGTGATCTGGACTTGATCAGCCACGTGATCAGTGCCTGCAGAGTCACGTGATCAGGGCCTGCTGAGCTGCGTGATTCCTGCCGGCTCATCTGCATGACAATTGCCATCTGAGCTGCGTGATTCCTGTCGGCTCATCTGCTTGACAATTGCCAGCTGAGCTGCGTGATTCCTGCCTGGTCACGTGCTTGATTATTGCCAGTTGAGCAGCATGATTCGTCACTGCTGAGCTCCATGCTTATTGCCTGCTGATTGCGTGGTTCGTGTCTGCTCAGCTCTTTGAGTATTGCCTCCTGAGGTCCCTGTTCGGTCGCCACCTGCCGGGAACCAGCCCCAACTGATCCAGGGTATTCGAAGGAGAGATGGCCTAGGCGACTATTTATATGCTAATCAGAGATGTCAAGAATAATAGTATGAGGAGAGCTCAGTAGGAAAATTCGGTGGAGAAAAGAGACTGAGGAGCTTGGTTTACGCGGAAGACCAATCAAACTTCAAGACAAGAAGTTTGCACCACTTACGTAGGCCGCAGGCGCCCTCTCGAATAGCGAAAGGTGCCTCACCCTAGACACCTTCTCGAGTGGGTCTTAGCAGCCCAGGCATAATTAGGAAGCGTGGTGGGTTCCGCGCTCCAGATGGAGACTCAGCTGGAAGTTAAAGGGAAGAATGACAAGGAACTTTATGAATTGGAGCTGTAAGTTACCTCTTTGACAGAGAGAGCGAGATGGTGGTGGGGGACAGCCCCCAGTGAAATCAGAGGTGAGAGCACAAAGCAATACAGTAGGCAGACTCCGGTTTTTTTGGGGGAGATGCTCGAGAATATCCGGGTGGACTCCTGAGGCTCGATCCCGCATTTGCGTATGCCGAGCCTCCTTCCTCATGACCTTTGTCCAGAGTGGAATGCCTCCCCGGCTCCCGGCACATGATCAGTGCATGCTCAGTCACGATATCAGTGCCTGCTCAGCCACGTGATCACTGACGGCACAGTCACGTGATCAGCGCCTCTCAGTCACGTGATCACCGTATGATAAACACGTGATCAGTGAACGACCAGCCACGTGATCACTGCATGCGCGGTCAGGTGGTCAGTTCCTGATCAGCCACCTGATCAGTGCGTGCACAGTCCCCTGATCAGCGCCTGTCAGTCACTGATCACTGCCTGATAAACACGTGATCAGTGCCCGAACAGCCACGTCATCAGTGCATGCGCAGTCACGTGATCAGTGCATGATAGCCACGTGATCAGTGCGTGCACAGTCCCATGATCAGCGCCTGTCAGTCACTGATCATTGCCTGAGAAACACGTGATCAGTGCATGATGAGCCATGTGATCAGTGCCCGATCAGCCACGTCATCAGTGCATGCGCAGTCACGTCATCAGTGCATGATAGCCACGTGATCAGTGCATGCTCAGTCACGTGATCTGGACTTGATCAGCCACGTGATCAGTGCCTGCAGAGTCACGTGATCAGGGCCTGCTGAGCTGCGTGATTCCTGCCGACTCATCTGCATGACAATTGCCATCTGAGCTGCGTGATTCCTCTCGGCTCATCTGCTTGACAATTGCCAGCTGAGCTGCGTGATTCCTGCCTGGTCACGTGCTTGATTATTGCCAGTTGAGCAGCATGATTCGTCACTGCTGAGCTCCATGCTTATTGCCTACTGATTGCGTGGTTCGTGTCTGCTCAGCTCTTTGAGTATTGCCTCCTGAGGTCCCTGTTCGGTCGCCACCTGCCGGGGACCAGCCCCAACTGATCCAGGGTATTCGAAGGAGAGATGGCCTAGGCGACTATTTATATGCTAATCAGAGATGTCAAGAATAATAGTATGAGGAGAGCTCAGTAGGAAAATTCGGTGGAGAAAAGAGACTGAGTAGCTTGGTTTACGCGGAAGACCAATCAAACTTCAAGACAAGAAGTTTGCACCACTTACGTAGGCCGCAGGCGCCCTCTCGAATAGCGAAAGGTGCCTCACCCTAGACACCTTCTCGAGTGGGTCTTAGCAGCCCAGGCATAATTAGTAAGCGTGGTGGGTTCCGCGCTCCAGATGGAGACTCAGCTGGAAGTTAAAGGGAAGAATGACAAGGAACTTTATGAATTGGAGCTGTAAGTTACCTCTTTGACAGAGAGAGCGAGATGGTGGTGGGGGACAGCCCCCAGTGAAATCAGAGGTGAGAGCACAAAGCAATACAGTAGGCAGACTCCGGTTTTTTTGGGGGGAGATGCTCGAGAATATCCGGGTGGACTCCTGAGGCTCGATCCCGCATTTGCGTATGCCGAGCCTCCTTCCTCATGACCTTTGTCCAGAGTGGAATGCCTCCCCGGCTCCCGGCACATGATCAGTGCATGCTCAGTCACGATATCAGTGCCTGCTCAGCCACGTGATCACTGACGGCACAGTCACGTGATCAGCGCCTCTCAGTCACGTGATCACCGTATGATAAACACGTGATCAGTGAACGACCAGCCAGGAGATCACTGCATGCGCGGTCAGGTGGTCAGTTCCTGATCAGCCACCTGATCAGTGCGTGCACAGTCCCCTGATCAGCGCCTGTCAGTCACTGATCACTGCCTAATAAACCCGTGATCAGTGCCCGAACAGCCACGTCATCAGTGCATGCGCAGTCACGTGATCAGTGCATGATAGCCACGTGATCAGTGCGTGCACAGTCCCATGATCAGCGCCTGTCCGTCGCTGATCATTGCCTGATAAACACGTGATCAGTGCATGATGAGCCATGTGATCAGTGCCCGATCAGCCACGTCATCAGTGCATGCGCAGTCACGTCATCAGTGCATGATAGCCACGTGATCAGTGCCTGCTCAGTCACGTGATCTGGACTTGATCAGCCACGTGATCAGTGCCTGCAGAGTCACGTGATCAGGGCCTGCTGATCTGCGTGATTCCTGCCGGCTCATCTGCATGACAATTGCCATCTGAGCTGCATGATTCCTGTCGGCTCATCTGCTTGACAATTGCCAGCTGAGCTGCGTGATTCCTGCCTGGTCACGTGCTTGATTATTGCCAGTTGAGCAGCATGATTCGTCACTGCTGAGCTCCATGCTTATTGCCTGCTGATTGCGTGGTTCGTGTCTGCTCAGCTCTTTGAGTATTGCCTCCTGAGGTCCCTGTTCGGTCGCCACCTGCCGGGGACCAGCCCCAACTGATCCAGGGTATTCGAAGGAGAGATGGCCTAGGCGACTATTTATATGCTAATCAGAGATGTCAAGAATAATAGTATGAGGAGAGCTCAGTAGGAAAATTCGGTGGAGAAAAGAGACTGAGTAGCTTGGTTTACGCGGAAGACCAATCAAACTTCAAGACAAGAAGTTTGCACCACTTACGTATGCCGCAGGCGCCCTCTCGAATTGCGAAAGGTGCCTCAGCCTAGACACCTTCTCGAGTGGGTCTTAGCAGCCCAGGCATAATTAGGAAGCGTGGTGGGTTCCGCGCTCCAGATGGAGACTCAGCTGGAAGTTAAAGGGAAGAATGACAAGGAACTTTATGAATTGGAGCTGTAAGTTACCTCTTTGACAGAGAGAGCGAGATGGTGGTGGGGGACAGCCCCCAGTGAAATCAGAGGTGAGAGCACAAAGCAATACAGTAGGCAGACTCCGGTTTTTTTGGGGGAGATGCTCGAGAATATCCGGGTGGACTCCTGAGGCTCGATCCCGCATTTGCGTATGCCGAGCCTCCTTCCTCATGACCTTGGTCCAGAGTGGAATGCCTCCCCGGCTCCCGGCACATGATCAGTGCATGCTCAGTCACGATATCAGTGCCTGCTCAGCCACGTGATCACTGACGGCACAGTCACGTGATCAGCGCCTCTCAGTCACGTGATCACCGTATGATAAACACGTGATCAGTGAACGACCAGCCAGGTGATCACTGCATGCGCGGTCAGGTGGTCAGTTCCTGATCAGCCACCTGATCAGTGCGTGCACAGTCCCCTGATCAGCGCCTGTCAGTCACTGATCACTGCCTGATAAACCCGTGATCAGTGCCCGAACAGCCACGTCATCAGTGCATGCGCAGTCACGTGATCAGTGCATGATAGCCACGTGATCAGTGCGTGCACAGTCCCATGATCAGCGCCTGTCAGTCACTGATCATTGCCTGAGAAACACGTGATCAGTGCATGAGGAGCCATGTGATGAGTGCCCGATCAGCCACGTCATCAGCGCATGCGCAGTCACGTCATCAGTGCATGATAGCCACGTGATCAGTGCCTGCTCAGTCACGTGATCTGGACTTGATCAGCCACGTGATCAGTGCCTGCAGAGTCACGTGATCAGGGCCTGCTGAGCTGCGTGATTCCTGCCGGCTCATCTGCATGACAATTGCCATCTGAGCTGCGTGATTCCTGTCGGCTCATCTGCTTGACAATTGCCAGCTGAGCTGCGTGATTCCTGCCTGGTCACGTGCTTGATTATTGCCAGTTGAGCAGCATGATTCGTCACTGCTGAGCTCCATGCTTATTGCCTGCTGATTGCGTGGTTCGTGTCTGCTCAGCTCTTTGAGTATTGCCTCCTGAGGTCCCTGTTCGGTCGCCATCTGCCGGGGACCAGCCCCAACTGATCCAGGGTATTCGAAGGAGAGATGGCCTAGGCGACTATTTATATGCTAATCAGAGATGTCAAGAATAATAGTATGAGGAGAGCTCAGTAGGAAAATTCGGTGGAGAAAAGAGACTGAGGAGCTTGGTTTACGCGGAAGACCAATCAAACTTCAAGACAAGAAGTTTGCACCACTTACGTAGGCCGCAGGCGCCCTCTCGAATGGCGAAAGGTGCCTCAGCCTAGACACCTTCTCGAGTGGGTCTTAGCAGCCCAGGCATAATTAGGAAGCTTGGTGGGTTCCGAGCTCCAGATGGAGACTCAGCTGGAAGTTAAAGGGAAGAATGACAAGGAACTTTATGAATTGGAGCTGTAAGTTAACTCTTTGACAGAGAGAGCGAGATGGTGGTGGGGGACAGCCCCCAGTGAAATCAGAGGTGAGAGCACAAAGCAATACAGTAGGCAGACTCCGGTTTTTTTGGGGGGAGATGCTCGAGAATATCCGGGTGGACTCCTGAGGCTCGATCCCGCATGTGCGTATGCCGAGCCTCCTTCCTCATGACCTTTGTCCAGAGTGGAATGCCTCCCCGGCTCCCGGCACATGATCAGTGCATGCTCATTCACGATATCAGTGCCTGCTCAGCCACGTGATCACTGACGGCACAGTCACGTGATCAGCGCCTCTCAGTCACGTGATCACCGTATGATAAACACGTGATCAGTGAACGACCAGCCAGGTGATCACTGCATGCGCGGTCAGGTGGTCAGTTCCTGATCAGCCACCTGATCAGTGCGTGCACAGTCCCCTGATCAGCGCCTGTCAGTCACTGATCACTGCCTGATAAACCCGTGATCAGTGCCCGAACAGCCACGTCATCAGTGCATGCGCAGTCACGTGATCAGTGCATGATAGCCACGTGATCAGTGCGTGCACAGTCCCATGATCAGCGCCTGTCAGTCACTGATCATTGCCTGAGAAACACGTGATCAGTGCATGATGAGCCATGTGATCAGTGCCCGATCAGCCACGTCATCAGTGCATGCGCAGTCACGTCATCAGTGCATGATAGCCACGTGATCAGTGCCTGCTCAGTCACGTGATCTGGACTTGATCAGCCACGTGATCAGTGCCTGCAGAGTCACGTGATCAGGGCCTGCTGAGCTGCGTGATTCCTGCCGGCTCATCTGCATGACAATTGCCATCTGAGCTGCGTGATTCCTGTCGGCTCATCTGCTTGACAATTGCCAGCTGAGCTGCGTGATTCCTGCCTGGTCACGTGCTTGATTATTGCCAGTTGAGCAGCATGATTCGTCACTGCTGAGCTCCATGCTTATTGCCTGCTGATTGCGTGGTTCGTGTCTGCTCAGCTCTTTGAGTATTGCCTCCTGAGGTCCCTGTTCGGTCGCCACCTGCCGGGGACCAGCCCCAACTGATCCAGGGTATTCGAAGGAGAGATGGCCTAGGCGACTATTTATATGCTAATCAGAGATGTCAAGAATAACAGTATGAGGAGAGCTCAGTAGGAAAATTCGGTGGAGAAAAGAGACTGAGGAGCTTGGTTTACGCGGAAGACCAATCAAACTTCAAGACAAGAAGTTTGCACCACTTACGTAGGCCGCAGGCGCCCTCTCGAATGGCGAAAGGTGCCTCAGCCTAGACACCTTCTCGAGTGGGTCTTAGCAGCCCAGGCATAATTA
Source organism: Bos javanicus (assembly GCF_032452875.1). Classification (NCBI taxonomy): domain Eukaryota; kingdom Metazoa; phylum Chordata; class Mammalia; order Artiodactyla; family Bovidae; genus Bos; species Bos javanicus. The sequence goes on along the minus strand of NW_026894375.1, from coordinate 21,959 downwards.
GGAAGCGTGGTGGGTTCCACGCTCCAGATGGAGACTCAGCTGGAAGTTAAAGGGAAGAATGACAAGGAACTTTATGAATTGGAGCTGTAAGTTACCTCTTTGACAGAGAGAGCGAGATGGTGGTGGGGGACAGCCCCCAGTGAAATCAGAGGTGAGAGCACAAAGCAATACAGTAGGCAGACTCCGGTTTTTTTGGGGGGGAGATGCTCGAGAATATCCGGGTGGACTCCTGAGGCTCGATCCCGCATTTGCGTATGCCGAGCCTCCTTCCTCATGACCTTTGTCCAGAGTGGAATGCCTCCCCGGCTCCCGGCACATGATCAGTGCATGCTCAGTCACGATATCAGTGCCTGCTCAGCCACGTGATCACTGACGGCACAGTCACGTGATCAGCGCCTCTCCGTCACGTGATCACCGTATGATAAACACGTGATCAGTGAACGACCAGCCAGGTGATCACTGCATGCGCGGTCAGGTGGTCAGTTCCTGATCAGCCACCTGATCAGTGCGTGCACAGTCCCCTGATCAGCGCCTGTCAGTCACTGATCACTGCCTGATAAACCCGTGATCAGTGCCCGAACAGCCACGTCATCAGTGCATGCGCAGTCACGTGATCAGTGCATGATAGCCACGTGATCAGTGCGTGCACAGTCCCATGATCAGCGCCTGTCAGTCACTGATCATTGCCTGAGAAACACGTGATCAGTGCATGATGAGCCATGCGATCAGTGCCCGATCAGCCACGTCATCAGTGCATGCGCAGTCACGTCATCAGTGCATGATAGCCACGTGATCAGTGCCTGCTCAGTCACGTGATCTGGACTTGATCAGCCACGTGATCAGTGCCTGCAGAGTCACGTGATCAGGGCCTGCTGAGCTGCGTGATTCCTGCCGGCTCATCTGCATGACAATTGCCATCTGAGCTGCGTGATTCCTGTCGGCTCATCTGCTTGACAATTGCCAGCTGAGCTGCGTGATTCCTGCCTGGTCACGTGCTTGATTATTGCCAGTTGAGCAGCATGATTCGTCACTGCTGAGCTCCATGCTTATTGCCTGCTGATTGCGTGGTTCGTGTCTGCTCAGCTCTTTGAGCATTGCCTCCTGAGGTCCCTGTTCGGTCGCCACCTGCCGGGGACCAGCCCCAACTGATCCAGGGTATTCGAAGGAGAGATGGCCTAGGCGACTATTTATATGCTAATCAGAGATGTCAAGAATAATAGTATGAGGAGAGCTCAGTAGGAAAATTCGGTGGAGAAAAGAGACTGAGGAGCTTGATTTACGCGGAAGACCAATCAAACTTCAAGACAAGAAGTTTGCACCACTTACGTAGGCCGCAGGCGCCCTCTCGAATAGCCAAAGGTGCCTCACCCTAGACACCTTCTCGAGTGGGTCTTAGCAGCCCAGGCATAATTAGGAAGCGTGGTGGGTTCCGCGCTCCAGATGGAGACTCAGCTGGAAGTTAAAGGGAAGAATGACAAGGAACTTTATGAATTGGAGCTGTAAGTTACCTCTTTGACAGAGAGAGCGAGATGGTGGTGGGGGACAGCCCCCAGTGAAATCAGAGGTGAGAGCACAAAGCAATACAGTAGGCAGACTCCGGTTTTTTTGGGGGGAGATGCTCGAGAATATCCGGGTGGACTCCTGAGGCTCGATCCCGCATTTGCGTATGCCGAGCCTCCTTCCTCATGACTTTGTCCAGAGTGGAATGCCTCCCCGGCTCCCGGCACATGATCAGTGCATGCTCAGTCACGATATCAGTGCCTGCTCAGCCACGTGATCACTGACGGCACAGTCACGTGATCAGCGCCTCTCAGTCACGTGATCACCGTATGATAAACACGTGATCAGTGAACGACCAGCCAGGTGATCACTGCATGCGCGGTCAGGTGGTCAGTTCCTGATCAGCCACCTGATCAGTGCGTGCACAGTCCCCTGATCAGCGCCTGTCAGTCACTGATCACTGCCTGATAAACCCGTGATCAGTGCCCGAACAGCCACGTCATCAGTGCATGCGCAGTCACGTGATCAGTGCATGATAGCCACGTGATCAGTGCGTGCACAGTCCCATGATCAGCGCCTGTCAGTCACTGATCATTGCCTGATAAACACGTGATCAGTGCATGATGAGCCATGTGATCAGTGCCCGATCAGCCACGTCATCAGTGCATGCGCAGTCACGTCATCAGTGCATGATAGCCACGTGATCAGTGCCTGCTCAGTCACGTGATCTGGACTTGATCAGCCACGTGATCAGTGCCTGCAGAGTCACGTGATCAGGGCCTGCTGAGCTGCGTGATTCCTGCCGGCTCATCTGCATGACAATTGCCATCTGAGCTGCGTGATTCCTGTCGGCTCATCTGCTTGACAATTGCCAGCTGAGCTGCGTGATTCCTGCCTGGTCACGTGCTTGATTATTGCCAGTTGAGCAGCATGATTCGTCACTGCTGAGCTCCATGCTTATTGCCTGCTGATTGCGTGGTTCGTGTCTGCTCAGCTCTTTGAGTATTGCCTCCTGAGGTCCCTGTTCGGTCGCCACCTGCCGGGGACCAGCCCCAACTGATCCAGGGTATTCGAAGGAGAGATGGCCTAGGCGACTATTTATATGCTAATCAGAGATGTCAAGAATAATAGTATGAGGAGAGCTCAGTAGGAAAATTCGGTGGAGAAAAGAGACTGAGGAGCTTGGTTTACGCGGAAGACCAATCAAACTTCAAGACAAGAAGTTTGCACCACTTACGTAGGCCGCAGGCGCCCTCTCGAATGGCGAAAGGTGCCTCAGCCTAGACACCTTCTCGAGTGGGTCTTAGCAGCCCAGGCATAATTAGTAAGCGTGGTGGGTTCCGCGCTCCAGATGGAGACTCAGCTGGAAGTTAAAGGGAAGAATGACAAGGAACTTTATGAATTGGAGCTGTAAGTTACCTCTTTGACAGAGAGAGCGAGATGGTGGTGGGGGACAGCCCCCAGTGAAATCAGAGGTGAGAGCACAAAGCAATACAGTAGGCAGACTCCGGTTTTTTTGGGGGGAGATGCTCGAGAATATCCGGGTGGACTCCTGAGGCTCGATCCCGCATTTGCGTATGCCGAGCCTCCTTCCTCATGACCTTTGTCCAGAGTGGAATGCCTCCCCGGCTCCCGGCACATGATCAGTGCATGCTCAGTCACGATATCAGTGCCTGCTCAGCCACGTGATCACTGACGGCACAGTCACGTGATCAGCGCCTCTCAGTCACGTGATCACCGTATGATAAACACGTGATCAGTGAACGACCAGCCAGGTGATCACTGCATGCGCGGTCAGGTGGTCAGTTCCTGATCAGCCACCTGATCAGTGCGTGCACAGTCCCCTGATCAGCGCCTGTCAGTCACTGATCACTGCCTGATAAACCGTGATCAGTGCCCGAACAGCCACGTCATCAGTGCATGCGCAGTCACGTGATCAGTGCATGATAGCCACGTGATCAGTGCGTGCACAGTCCCATGATCAGCGCCTGTCAGTCACTGATCATTGCCTGAGAAACACGTGATCAGTGCATGATGAGCCATGTGATCAGTGCCCGATCAGCCACGTCATCAGTGCATGCGCAGTCACGTCATCAGTGCATGATAGCCACGTGATCAGTGCCTGCTCAGTCACGTGATCTGGACTTGATCAGCCACGTGATCAGTGCCTGCAGAGTCACGTGATCAGGGCCTGCTGAGCTGCGTGATTCCTGCCGGCTCATCTGCATGACAATTGCCATCTGAGCTGCGTGATTCCTGTCGGCTCATCTGCTTGACAATTGCCAGCTGAGCTGCGTGATTCCTGCCTGGTCACGTGCTTGATTATTGCCAGTTGAGCAGCATGATTCGTCACTGCTGAGCTCCATGCTTATTGCCTGCTGATTGCGTGGTTCGTGTCTGCTCAGCTCTTTGAGTATTGCCTCCTGAGGTCCCTGTTCGGTCGCCACCTGCCGGGGACCAGCCCCAACTGATCCAGGGTATTCGAAGGAGAGATGGCCTAGGCGACTATTTATATGCTAATCAGAGATGTCAAGAATAATAGTATGAGGAGAGCTCAGTAGGAAAATTCGGTGGAGAAAAGAGACTGAGGAGCTTGGTTTACGCGGAAGACCAATCAAACTTCAAGACAAGAAGTTTGCACCACTTACGTAGGCCGCAGGCGCCCTCTCGAATGGCGAAAGGTGCCTCAGCCTAGACACCTTCTCGAGTGGGTCTTAGCAGCCCAGGCATAATTAGGAAGCGTGGTGGGTTCCGCGCTCCAGATGGAGACTCAGCTGGAAGTTAAAGGGAAGAATGACAAGGAACTTTATGAATTGGAGCTGTAAGTTACCTCTTTGACAGAGAGAGCGAGATGGTGGTGGGGGACAGCCCCCAGTGAAATCAGAGGTGAGAGCACAAAGCAATACAGTAGGCAGACTCCGGTTTTTTTGGGGGGAGATGCTCGAGAATATCCGGGTGGACTCCTGAGGCTCGATCCCGCATTTGCGTATGCCGAGCCTCCTTCCTCATGACCTTTGTCCAGAGTGGAATGCCTCCCCGGCTCCCGGCACATGATCAGTGCATGCTCAGTCACGATATCAGTGCCTGCTCAGCCACGTGATCACTGACGGCACAGTCACGTGATCAGCGCCTCTCAGTCACGTGATCACCGTATGATAAACACGTGATCAGTGAACGACCAGCCAGGTGATCACTGCATGCGCGGTCAGGTGGTCAGTTCCTGATCAGCCACCTGATCAGTGCGTGCACAGTCCCCTGATCAGCGCCTGTCAGTCACTGATCACTGCCTGATAAACCCGTGATCAGTGCCCGAACAGCCACGTCATCAGTGCATGCGCAGTCACGTGATCAGTGCATGATAGCCACGTGATCAGTGCGTGCACAGTCCCATGATCAGCGCCTGTCAGTCACTGATCATTGCCTGAGAAACACGTGATCAGTGCATGATGAGCCATGTGATCAGTGCCCGATCAGCCACGTCATCAGTGCATGCGCAGTCACGTCATCAGTGCATGATAGCCACGTGATCAGTGCCTGCTCAGTCACGTGATCTGGACTTGATCAGCCACGTGATCAGTGCCTGCAGAGTCACGTGATCAGGGCCTGCTGAGCTGCGTGATTCCTGCCGGCTCATCTGCATGACAATTGCCATCTGAGCTGCGTGATTCCTGTCGGCTCATCTGCTTGACAATTGCCAGCTGAGCTGCGTGATTCCTGCCTGGTCACGTGCTTGATTATTGCCAGTTGAGCAGCATGATTCGTCACTGCTGAGCTCCATGCTTATTGCCTGCTGATTGCGTGGTTCGTGTCTGCTCAGCTCTTTGAGTATTGCCTCCTGAGGTCCCTGTTCGGTCGCCACCTGCCGGGGACCAGCCCCAACTGATCCAGGGTATTCGAAGGAGAGATGGCCTAGGCGACTATTTATATGCTAATCAGAGATGTCAAGAATAATAGTATGAGGAGAGCTCAGTAGGAAAATTCGGTGGAGAAAAGAGACTGAGGAGCTTGGTTTACGCGGAAGACCAATCAAACTTCAAGACAAGAAGTTTGCACCACTTACGTAGGCCGCAGGCGCCCTCTCGAATGGCGAAAGGTGCCTCAGCCTAGACACCTTCTCGAGTGGGTCTTAGCAGCCCAGGCATAATTAGTAAGCGTGGTGGGTTCCGCGCTCCAGATGGAGACTCAGCTGGAAGTTAAAGGGAAGAATGACAAGGAACTTTATGAATTGGAGCTGTAAGTTACCTCTTTGACAGAGAGAGCGAGATGGTGGTGGGGGACAGCCCCCAGTGAAATCAGAGGTGAGAGCACAAAGCAATACAGTAGGCAGACTCCGGTTTTTTGGGGGGAGATGCTCGAGAATATCCGGGTGGACTCCTGAGGCTCGATCCCGCATTTGCGTATGCCGAGCCTCCTTCCTCATGACCTTTGTCCAGAGTGGAATGCCTCCCCGGCTCCCGGCACATGATCAGTGCATGCTCAGTCACGATATCAGTGCCTGCTCAGCCACGTGATCACTGACGGCACAGTCACGTGATCAGCGCCTCTCAGTCACGTGATCACCGTATGATAAACACGTGATCAGTGAACGACCAGCCAGGTGATCACTGCATGCGCGGTCAGGTGGTCAGTTCCTGATCAGCCACCTGATCAGTGCGTGCACAGTCCCCTGATCAGCGCCTGTCAGTCACTGATCACTGCCTGATAAACCCGTGATCAGTGCCCGAACAGCCACGTCATCAGTGCATGCGCAGTCACGTGATCAGTGCATGATAGCCACGTGATCAGTGCGTGCACAGTCCCATGATCAGCGCCTGTCAGTCACTGATCATTGCCTGAGAAACACGTGATCAGTGCATGATGAGCCATGTGATCAGTGCCCGATCAGCCACGTCATCAGTGCATGCGCAGTCACGTCATCAGTGCATGATAGCCACGTGATCAGTGCCTGCTCAGTCACGTGATCTGGACTTGATCAGCCACGTGATCAGTGCCTGCAGAGTCACGTGATCAGGGCCTGCTGAGCTGCGTGATTCCTGCCGGCTCATCTGCATGACAATTGCCATCTGAGCTGCGTGATTCCTGTCGGCTCATCTGCTTGACAATTGCCAGCTGAGCTGCGTGATTCCTGCCTGGTCACGTGCTTGATTATTGCCAGTTGAGCAGCATGATTCGTCACTGCTGAGCTCCATGCTTATTGCCTGCTGATTGCGTGGTTCGTGTCTGCTCAGCTCTTTGAGTATTGCCTCCTGAGGTCCCTGTTCGGTCGCCACCTGCCGGGGACCAGCCCCAACTGATCCAGGGTATTCGAAGGAGAGATGGCCTAGGCGACTATTTATATGCTAATCAGAGATGTCAAGAATAATAGTATGAGGAGAGCTCAGTAGGAAAATTCGGTGGAGAAAAGAGACTGAGAGCTTGGTTTACGCGGAAGACCAATCAAACTTCAAGACAAGAAGTTTGCACCACTTACGTAGGCCGCAGGCGCCCTCTCGAATGGCGAAAGGTGCCTCAGCCTAGACACCTTCTCGAGTGGGTCTTAGCAGCCCAGGCATAATTAGGAAGCGTGGTGGGTTCCGCGCTCCAGATGGAGACTCAGCTGGAAGTTAAAGGGAAGAATGACAAGGAACTTTATGAATTGGAGCTGTAAGTTACCTCTTTGACAGAGAGAGCGAGATGGTGGTGGGGGACAGCCCCCAGTGAAATCAGAGGTGAGAGCACAAAGCAATACAGTAGGCAGACTCCGGTTTTTTGGGGGGAGATGCTCGAGAATATCCGGGTGGACTCCTGAGGCTCGATCCCGCATTTGCGTATGCCGAGCCTCCTTCCTCATGACCTTTGTCCAGAGTGGAATGCCTCCCCGGCTCCCGGCACATGATCAGTGCATGCTCAGTCACGATATCAGTGCCTGCTCAGCCACGTGATCACTGACGGCACAGTCACGTGATCAGCGCCTCTCAGTCACGTGATCACCGTATGATAAACACGTGATCAGTGAACGACCAGCCAGGTGATCACTGCATGCGCGGTCAGGTGGTCAGTTCCTGATCAGCCACCTGATCAGTGCGTGCACAGTCCCCTGATCAGCGCCTGTCAGTCACTGATCACTGCCTGATAAACCCGTGATCAGTGCCCGAACAGCCACGTCATCAGTGCATGCGCAGTCACGTGATCAGTGCATGATAGCCACGTGATCAGTGCGTGCACAGTCCCATGATCAGCGCCTGTCAGTCACTGATCATTGCCTGAGAAACACGTGATCAGTGCATGATGAGCCATGTGATCAGTGCCCGATCAGCCACGTCATCAGTGCATGCGCAGTCACGCCATCAGTGCATGATAGCCACGTGATCAGTGCCTGCTCAGTCACGTGATCTGGACTTGATCAGCCACGTGATCAGTGCCTGCAGAGTCACGTGATCAGGGCCTGCTGAGCTGCGTGATTCCTGCCGGCTCATCTGCATGACAATTGCCATCTGAGCTGCGTGATTCCTGTCGGCTCATCTGCTTGACAATTGCCAGCTGAGCTGCGTGATTCCTGCCTGGTCACGTGCTTGATTATTGCCAGTTGAGCAGCATGATTCGTCACTGCTGAGCTCCATGCTTATTGCCTGCTGATTGCGTGGTTCGTGTCTGCTCAGCTCTTTGAGTATTGCCTCCTGAGGTCCCTGTTCGGTCGCCACCTGCCGGGGACCAGCCCCAACTGATCCAGGGTATTCGAAGGAGAGATGGCCTAGGCGACTATTTATATGCTAATCAGAGATGTCAAGAATAATAGTATGAGGAGAGCTCAGTAGGAAAATTCGGTGGAGAAAAGAGACTGAGGAGCTTGGTTTACGCGGAAGACCAATCAAACTTCAAGACAAGAAGTTTGCACCACTTACGTAGGCCGCAGGCGCCCTCTCGAATGGCGAAAGGTGCCTCACCCTAGACACCTTCTCGAGTGGGTCTTAGCAGCCCAGGCATAATTAGGAAGCGTGGTGGGTTCCGCGCTCCAGATGGAGACTCAGCTGGAAGTTAAAGGGAAGAATGACAAGGAACTTTATGAATTGGAGCTGTAAGTTACCTCTTTGACAGAGAGAGCGAGATGGTGGTGGGGGACAGCCCCCAGTGAAATCAGAGGTGAGAGCACAAAGCAATACAGTAGGCAGACTCCGGTTTTTGGGGGGAGATGCTCGAGAATATCCGGGTGGACTCCTGAGGCTCGATCCCGCATTTGCGTATGCCGAGCCTCCTTCCTCATGACCTTTGTCCAGAGTGGAATGCCTCCCCGGCTCCCGGCACATGATCAGTGCATGCTCAGTCACGATATCAGTGCCTGCTCAGCCACGTGATCACTGACGGCACAGTCACGTGATCAGCGCCTCTCAGTCACGTGATCACCGTATGATAAACACGTGATCAGTGAACGACCAGCCAGGTGATCACTGCATGCGCGGTCAGGTGGTCAGTTCCTGATCAGCCACCTGATCAGTGCGTGCACAGTCCCCTGATCAGCGCCTGTCAGTCACTGATCACTGCCTGATAAACCCGTGATCAGTGCCCGAACAGCCACGTCATCAGTGCATGCGCAGTCACGTGATCAGTGCATGATAGCCACGTGATCAGTGCGTGCACAGTCCCATGATCAGCGCCTGTCAGTCACTGATCATTGCCTGAGAAACACGTGATCAGTGCATGATGAGCCATGTGATCAGTGCCCGATCAGCCACGTCATCAGTGCATGCGCAGTCACGTCATCAGTGCATGATAGCCACGTGATCAGTGCCTGCTCAGTCACGTGATCTGGACTTGATCAGCCACGTGATCAGTGCCTGCAGAGTCACGTGATCAGGGCCTGCTGAGCTGCGTGATTCCTGCCGGCTCATCTGCATGACAATTGCCATCTGAGCTGCGTGATTCCTGTCGGCTCATCTGCTTGACAATTGCCAGCTGAGCTGCGTGATTCCTGCCTGGTCACGTGCTTGATTATTGCCAGTTGAGCAGCATGATTCGTCACTGCTGAGCTCCATGCTTATTGCCTGCTGATTGCGTGGTTCGTGTCTGCTCAGCTCTTTGAGTATTGCCTCCTGAGGTCCCTGTTCGGTCGCCACCTGCCGGGGACCAGCCCCAACTGATCCAGGGTATTCGAAGGAGAGATGGCCTAGGCGACTATTTATATGCTAATCAGAGATGTCAAGAATAATAGTATGAGGAGAGCTCAGTAGGAAAATTCGGTGGAGAAAAGAGACTGAGGAGCTTGGTTTACGCGGAAGACCAATCAAACTTCAAGACAAGAAGTTTGCACCACTTACGTAGGCCGCAGGCGCCCTCTCGAATGGCGAAAGGTGCCTCAGCCTAGACACCTTCTCGAGTGGGTCTTAGCAGCCCAGGCATAATTAGGAAGCGTGGTGGGTTCCGCGCTCCAGATGGAGACTCAGCTGGAAGTTAAAGGGAAGAATGACAAGGAACTTTATGAATTGGAGCTGTAAGTTACCTCTTTGACAGAGAGAGCGAGATGGTGGTGGGGGACAGCCCCCAGTGAAATCAGAGGTGAGAGCACAAAGCAATACAGTAGGCAGACTCCGGTTTTTTTGGGGGGAGATGCTCGAGAATATCCGGGTGGACTCCTGAGGCTCGATCCCGCATTTGCGTATGCCGAGCCTCCTTCCTCATGACCTTTGTCCAGAGTGGAATGCCTCCCCGGCTCCCGGCACATGATCAGTGCATGCTCAGTCACGATATCAGTGCCTGCTCAGCCACGTGATCACTGACGGCACAGTCACGTGATCAGCGCCTCTCAGTCACGTGATCACCGTATGATAAACACGTGATCAGTGAACGACCAGCCAGGTGATCACTGCATGCGCGGTCAGGTGGTCAGTTCCTGATCAGCCACCTGATCACTGCGTGCACAGTCCCCTGATCAGCGCCTGTCAGTCACTGATCACTGCCTGAGCCATGTGATCAGTGCCCGATCAGCCACGTCATCAGTGCATGCGCAGTCACGTCATCAGTGCATGATAGCCACGTGATCAGTGCCTGCTCAGTCACGTGATCTGGACTTGATCAGCCACGTGATCAGTGCCTGCAGAGTCACGTGATCAGGGCCTGCTGAGCTGCGTGATTCCTGCCGGCTCATCTGCATGACAATTGCCATCTGAGCTGCGTGATTCCTGTCGGCTCATCTGCTTGACAATTGCCAGCTGAGCTGCGTGATTCCTGCCTGGTCACGTGCTTGATTATTGCCAGTTGAGCAGCATGATTCGTCACTGCTGAGCTCCATGCTTATTGCCTGCTGATTGCGTGGTTCGTGTCTGCTCAGCTCTTTGAGTATTGCCTCCTGAGGTCCCTGTTCGGTCGCCACCTGCCGGGGACCAGCCCCAACTGATCCAGGGTATTCGAAGGAGAGATGGCCTAGGCGACTATTTATATGCTAATCAGAGATGTCAAGAATAATAGTATGAGGAGAGCTCAGTAGGAAAATTCGGTGGAGAAAAGAGACTGAGGAGCTTGGTTTACGCGGAAGACCAATCAAACTTCAAGACAAGAAGTTTGCACCACTTACGTAGGCCGCAGGCGCCCTCTCGAATGGCGAAAGGTGCCTCAGCCTAGACACCTTCTCGAGTGGGTCTTAGCAGCCCAGGCATAATTAGGAAGCGTGGTGGGTTCCGCGCTCCAGATGGAGACTCAGCTGGAAGTTAAAGGGAAGAATGACAAGGAACTTTATGAATTGGAGCTGTAAGTTACCTCTTTGACAGAGAGAGCGAGATGGTGGTGGGGGACAGCCCCCAGTGAAATCAGAGGTGAGAGCACAAAGCAATACAGTAGGCAGACTCCGGTTTTTTTGGGGGGAGATGCTCGAGAATATCCGGGTGGACTCCTGAGGCTCGATCCCGCATTTGCGTATGCCGAGCCTCCTTCCTCATGACCTTTGTCCAGAGTGGAATGCCTCCCCGGCTCCCGGCACATGATCAGTGCATGCTCAGTCACGATATCAGTGCCTGCTCAGCCACGTGATCACTGACGGCACAGTCACGTGATCAGCGCCTCTCAGTCACGTGATCACCGTATGATAAACACGTGATCAGTGAACGACCAGCCAGGTGATCACTGCATGCGCGGTCAGGTGGTCAGTTCCTGATCAGCCACCTGATCAGTGCGTGCACAGTCCCCTGATCAGCGCCTGTCAGTCACTGATCACTGCCTGATAAACCCGTGATCAGTGCCCGAACAGCCACGTCATCAGTGCATGCGCAGTCACGTGATCAGTGCATGATAGCCACGTGATCAGTGCGTGCACAGTCCCATGATCAGCGCCTGTCAGTCACTGATCATTGCCTGAGAAACACGTGATCAGTGCATGATGAGCCATGTGATCAGTGCCCGATCAGCCACGTCATCAGTGCATGCGCAGTCACGTCATCAGTGCATGATAGCCACGTGATCAGTGCCTGCTCAGTCACGTGATCTGGACTTGATCAGCCACGTGATCAGTGCCTGCAGAGTCACGTGATCAGGGCCTGCTGAGCTGCGTGATTCCTGCCGGCTCATCTGCATGACAATTGCCATCTGAGCTGCGTGATTCCTGTCGGCTCATCTGCTTGACAATTGCCAGCTGAGCTGCGTGATTCCTGCCTGGTCACGTGCTTGATTATTGCCAGTTGAGCAGCATGATTCGTCACTGCTGAGCTCCATGCTTATTGCCTGCTGATTGCGTGGTTCGTGTCTGCTCAGCTCTTTGAGTATTGCCTCCTGAGGTCCCTGTTCGGTCGCCACCTGCCGGGGACCAGCCCCAACTGATCCAGGGTATTCGAAGGAGAGATGGCCTAGGCGACTATTTATATGCTAATCAGAGATGTCAAGAATAATAGTATGAGGAGAGCTCAGTAGGAAAATTCGGTGGAGAAAAGAGACTGAGGAGCTTGGTTTACGCGGAAGACCAATCAAACTTCAAGACAAGAAGTTTGCACCACTTACGTAGGCCGCAGGCGCCCTCTCGAATGGCGAAAGGTGCCTCAGCCTAGACACCTTCTCGAGTGGGTCTTAGCAGCCCAGGCATAATTAGGAAGCGTGGTGGGTTCCGCGCTCCAGATGGAGACTCAGCTGGAAGTTAAAGGGAAGAATGACAAGGAACTTTATGAATTGGAGCTGTAAGTTACCTCTTTGACAGAGAGAGCGAGATGGTGGTGGGGGACAGCCCCCAGTGAAATCAGAGGTGAGAGCACAAAGCAATACAGTAGGCAGACTCCGGTTTTTTTGGGGGAGATGCTCGAGAATATCCGGGTGGACTCCTGAGGCTCGATCCCGCATTTGCGTATGCCGAGCCTCCTTCCTCATGACCTTTGTCCAGAGTGGAATGCCTCCCCGGCTCCCGGCACATGATCAGTGCATGCTCAGTCACGATATCAGTGCCTGCTCAGCCACGTGATCACTGACGGCACAGTCACGTGATCAGCGCCTCTCAGTCACGTGATCACCGTATGATAAACACGTGATCAGTGAACGACCAGCCAGGTGATCACTGCATGCGCGGTCAGGTGGTCAGTTCCTGATCAGCCACCTGATCAGTGCGTGCACAGTCCCCTGATCAGCGCCTGTCAGTCACTGATCACTGCCTGATAAACCCGTGATCAGTGCCCGAACAGCCACGTCATCAGTGCATGCGCAGTCACGTGATCAGTGCATGATAGCCACGTGATCAGTGCGTGCACAGTCCCATGATCAGCGCCTGTCAGTCACTGATCATTGCCTGATAAACACGTGATCAGTGCATGATGAGCCATGTGATCAGTGCCCGATCAGCCACGTCATCAGTGCATGCGCAGTCACGTCATCAGTGCATGATAGCCACGTGATCAGTGCCTGCTCAGTCACGTGATCTGGACTTGATCAGCCACGTGATCAGTGCCTGCAGAGTCACGTGATCAGGGCCTGCTGAGCTGCGTGATTCCTGCCGGCTCATCTGCATGACAATTGCCATCTGAGCTGCGTGATTCCTGTCGGCTCATCTGCTTGACAATTGCCAGCTGAGCTGCGTGATTCCTGCCTGGTCACGTGCTTGATTATTGCCAGTTGAGCAGCATGATTCGTCACTGCTGAGCTCCATGCTTATTGCCTGCTGATTGCGTGGTTCGTGTCTGCTCAGCTCTTTGAGTATTGCCTCCTGAGGTCCCTGTTCGGTCGCCACCTGCCGGGGACCAGCCCCAACTGATCCAGGGTATTCGAAGGAGAGATGGCCTAGGCGACTATTTATATGCTAATCAGAGATGTCAAGAATAATAGTATGAGGAGAGCTCAGTAGGAAAATTCGGTGGAGAAAAGAGACTGAGGAGCTTGGTTTACGCGGAAGACCAATCAAACTTCAAGACAAGAAGTTTGCACCACTTACGTAGGCCGCAGGCGCCCTCTCGAATGGCGAAAGGTGCCTCAGCCTAGACACCTTCTCGAGTGGGTCTTAGCAGCCCAGGCATAATTAGGAAGCGTGGTGGGTTCCGCGCTCCAGATGGAGACTCAGCTGGAAGTTAAAGGGAAGAATGACAAGGAACTTTATGAATTGGAGCTGTAAGTTACCTCTTTGACAGAGAGAGCGAGATGGTGGTGGGGGACAGCCCCCAGTGAAATCAGAGGTGAGAGCACAAAGCAATACAGTAGGCAGACTCCGGTTTTTTTGGGGGGAGATGCTCGAGAATATCCGGGTGGACTCCTGAGGCTCGATCCCGCATTTGCGTATGCCGAGCCTCCTTCCTCATGACCTTTGTCCAGAGTGGAATGCCTCCCCGGCTCCCGGCACATGATCAGTGCATGCTCAGTCACGATATCAGTGCCTGCTCAGCCACGTGATCACTGACGGCACAGTCACGTGATCAGCGCCTCTCAGTCACGTGATCACCGTATGATAAACACGTGATCAGTGAACGACCAGCCAGGTGATCACTGCATGCGCGGTCAGGTGGTCAGTTCCTGATCAGCCACCTGATCAGTGCGTGCACAGTCCCCTGATCAGCGCCTGTCAGTCACTGATCACTGCCTGATAAACCCGTGATCAGTGCCCGAACAGCCACGTCATCAGTGCATGCGCAGTCACGTGATCAGTGCATGATAGCCACGTGATCAGTGCGTGCACAGTCCCATGATCAGCGCCTGTCAGTCACTGATCATTGCCTGAGAAACACGTGATCAGTGCATGATGAGCCATGTGATCAGTGCCCGATCAGCCACGTCATCAGTGCATGCGCAGTCACGTCATCAGTGCATGATAGCCACGTGATCAGTGCCTGCTCAGTCACGTGATCTGGACTTGATCAGCCACGTGATCAGTGCCTGCAGAGTCACGTGATCAGGGCCTGCTGAGCTGCGTGATTCCTGCCGGCTCATCTGCATGACAATTGCCATCTGAGCTGCGTGATTCCTGTCGGCTCATCTGCTTGACAATTGCCAGCTGAGCTGCGTGATTCCTGCCTGGTCACGTGCTTGATTATTGCCAGTTGAGCAGCATGATTCGTCACTGCTGAGCTCCATGCTTATTGCCTGCTGATTGCGTGGTTCGTGTCTGCTCAGCTCTTTGAGTATTGCCTCCTGAGGTCCCTGTTCGGTCGCCACCTGCCGGGGACCAGCCCCAACTGATCCAGGGTATTCGAAGGAGAGATGGCCTAGGCGACTATTTATATGCTAATCAGAGATGTCAAGAATAATAGTATGAGGAGAGCTCAGTAGGAAAATTCGGTGGAGAAAAGAGACTGAGGAGCTTGGTTTACGCGGAAGACCAATCAAACTTCAAGACAAGAAGTTTGCACCACTTACGTAGGCCGCAGGCGCCCTCTCGAATGGCGAAAGGTGCCTCAGCCTAGACACCTTCTCGAGTGGGTCTTAGCAGCCCAGGCATAATTAGGAAGCGTGGTGGGTTCCGCGCTCCAGATGGAGACTCAGCTGGAAGTTAAAGGGAAGAATGACAAGGAACTTTATGAATTGGAGCTGTAAGTTACCTCTTTGACAGAGAGAGCGAGATGGTGGTGGGGGACAGCCCCCAGTGAAATCAGAGGTGAGAGCACAAAGCAATACAGTAGGCAGACTCCGGTTTTTTGGGGGAGATGCTCGAGAATATCCGGGTGGACTCCTGAGGCTCGATCCCGCATTTGCGTATGCCGAGCCTCCTTCCTCATGACCTTTGTCCAGAGTGGAATGCCTCCCCGGCTCCCGGCACATGATCAGTGCATGCTCAGTCACGATATCAGTGCCTGCTCAGCCACGTGATCACTGACGGCACAGTCACGTGATCAGCGCCTCTCAGTCACGTGATCACCGTATGATAAACACGTGATCAGTGAACGACCAGCCAGGTGATCACTGCATGCGCGGTCAGGTGGTCAGTTCCTGATCATCCACCTGATCAGTGCGTGCACAGTCCCCTGATCAGCGCCTGTCAGTCACTGATCACTGCCTGATAAACCCGTGATCAGTGCCCGAACAGCCACGTCATCAGTGCATGCGCAGTCACGTGATCAGTGCATGATAGCCACGTGATCAGTGCGTGCACAGTCCCATGATCAGCGCCTGTCAGTCACTGATCATTGCCTGAGAAACACGTGATCAGTGCATGATGAGCCATGTGATCAGTGCCCGATCAGCCACGTCATCAGTGCATGCGCAGTCACGTCATCAGTGCATGATAGCCACGTGATCAGTGCCTGCTCAGTCACGTGATCTGGACTTGATCAGCCACGTGATCAGTGCCTGCAGAGTCACGTGATCAGGGCCTGCTGAGCTGCGTGATTCCTGCCGGCTCATCTGCATGACAATTGCCATCTGAGCTGCGTGATTCCTGTCGGCTCATCTGCTTGACAATTGCCAGCTGAGCTGCGTGATTCCTGCCTGGTCACGTGCTTGATTATTGCCAGTTGAGCAGCATGATTCGTCACTGCTGAGCTCCATGCTTGTTGCCTGCTGATTGCGTGGTTCGTGTCTGCTCAGCTCTTTGAGTATTGCCTCCTGAGGTCCCTGTTCGGTCGCCACCTGCCGGGGACCAGCCCCAACTGATCCAGGGTATTCGAAGGAGAGATGGCCTAGGCGACTATTTATATGCTAATCAGAGATGTCAAGAATAATAGTATGAGGAGAGCTCAGTAGGAAAATTCGGTGGAGAAAAGAGACTGAGGAGCTTGGTTTACGCGGAAGACCAATCAAACTTCAAGACAAGAAGTTTGCACCACTTACGTAGGCCGCAGGCGCCCTCTCGAATGGCGAAAGGTGCCTCAGCCTAGACACCTTCTCGAGTGGGTCTTAGCAGCCCAGGCATAATTAGGAAGCGTGGTGGGTTCCGCGCTCCAGATGGAGACTCAGCTGGAAGTTAAAGGGAAGAATGACAAGGAACTTTATGAATTGGAGCTGTAAGTTACCTCTTTGACAGAGAGAGCGAGATGGTGGTGGGGGACAGCCCCCAGTGAAATCAGAGGTG
The DNA here is from genome assembly GCF_032452875.1 of Bos javanicus. NCBI lineage: Eukaryota > Metazoa > Chordata > Mammalia > Artiodactyla > Bovidae > Bos > Bos javanicus. The sequence continues at coordinate 5,029 of NW_026894375.1, read as the reverse complement.
AGAGCACAAAGCAATACAGTAGGCAGACTCCGGTTTTTTTGGGGGAGATGCTCGAGAATATCCGGGTGGACTCCTGAGGCTCGATCCCGCATTTGCGTATGCCGAGCCTCCTTCCTCATGACCTTTGTCCAGAGTGGAATGCCTCCCCGGCTCCCGGCACATGATCAGTGCATGCTCAGTCACGATATCAGTGCCTGCTCAGCCACGTGATCACTGACGGCACAGTCACGTGATCAGCGCCTCTCAGTCACGTGATCACCGTATGATAAACACGTGATCAGTGAACGACTAGCCAGGTGATCACTGCATGCGCGGTCAGGTGGTCAGTTCCTGATCAGCCACCTGATCAGTGCGTGCACAGTCCCCTGATCAGCGCCTGTCAGTCACTGATCACTGCCTGATAACTGACCAGTCGTGATCAGTGCCCGAACAGCCACGTCATCAGTGCATGCGCAGTCACGTCATCAGTGCATGATAGCCACGTGATCAGTGCCTGCTCAGTCACGTGATCTGGACTTGATCAGCCACGTGATCAGTGCCTGCAGAGTCACGTGATCAGGGCCTGCTGAGCTGCGTGATTCCTGCCGGCTCATCTGCATGACAGTTGCCATCTGAGCTGCGTGATTCCTGTCGGCTCATCTGCTTGACAATTGCCAGCTGAGCTGCGTGATTCCTGCCTGGTCACGTGCTTGATTATTGCCAGTTGAGCAGCATGATTCGTCACTGCTGAGCTCCATGCTTATTGCCTGCTGATTGCGTGGTTCGTGTCTGCTCAGCTCTTTGAGTATTGCCTCCTGAGGTCCCTGTTCGGTCGCCACCTGCCGGGGACCAGCCCCAACTGATCCAGGGTATTCGAAGGAGAGATGGCCTAGGCGACTATTTATATGCTAATCAGAGATGTCAAGAATAATAGTATGAGGAGAGCTCAGTAGGAAAATTCGGTGGAGCAAAGAGACTGAGGAGCTTGGTTTACGCGGAAGACCAATCAAACTTCAAGACAAGAAGTTTGCACCACTTACGTAGGCCGCAGGCGCCCTCTCGAATGGCGAAAGGTGCCTCAGCCTAGACACCTTCTCGAGTGGGTCTTAGCAGCCCAGGCATAATTAGGAAGCGTGGTGGGTTCCGCGCTCCAGATGGAGACTCAGCTGGAAGTTAAAGGGAAGAATGACAAGGAACTTTATGAATTGGAGCTGTAAGTTACCTCTTTGACAGAGAGAGCGAGATGGTGGTGGGGGACAGCCCCCAGTGAAATCAGAGGTGAGAGCACAAAGCAATACAGTAGGCAGACTCCGGTTTTTTTGGGGGGAGATGCTCGAGAATATCCGGGTGGACTCCTGAGGCTCGATCCCGCATTTGCGTATGCCGAGCCTCCTTCCTCATGACCTTTGTCCAGAGTGGAATGCCTCCCCGGCTCCCGGCACATGATCAGTGCATGCTCAGTCACGATATCAGTGCCTGCTCAGCCACGTGATCACTGACGGCACAGTCACGTGATCAGCGCCTCTCAGTCACGTGATCACCGTATGATAAACACGTGATCAGTGAACGACCAGCCAGGTGATCACTGCATGCGCGGTCAGGTGGTCAGTTCCTGATCAGCCACCTGATCAGTGCGTGCACAGTCCCCTGATCAGCGCCTGTCAGTCACTGATCACTGCCTGATAAACCCGTGATCAGTGCCCGAACAGCCACGTCATCAGTGCATGCGCAGTCACGTGATCAGTGCATGATAGCCACGTGATCAGTGCGTGCACAGTCCCATGATCAGCGCCTGTCAGTCACTGATCATTGCCTGAGAAACACGTGATCAGTGCATGATGAGCCATGTGATCAGTGCCCGATCAGCCACGTCATCAGTGCATGCGCAGTCACGTCATCAGTGCATGATAGCCACGTGATCAGTGCCTGCTCAGTCACGTGATCTGGACTTGATCAGCCACGTGATCAGTGCCTGCAGAGTCACGTGATCAGGGCCTGCTGAGCTGCGTGATTCCTGCCGGCTCATCTGCATGACAATTGCCATCTGAGCTGCGTGATTCCTGTCGGCTCATCTGCTTGACAATTGCCAGCTGAGCTGCGTGATTCCTGCCTGGTCACGTGCTTGATTATTGCCAGTTGAGCAGCATGATTCGTCACTGCTGAGCTCCATGCTTATTGCCTGCTGATTGCGTGGTTCGTGTCTGCTCAGCTCTTTGAGTATTGCCTCCTGAGGTCCCTGTTCGGTCGCCACCTGCCGGGGACCAGCCCCAACTGATCCAGGGTATTCGAAGGAGAGATGGCCTAGGCGACTATTTATATGCTAATCAGAGATGTCAAGAATAATAGTATGAGGAGAGCTCAGTAGGAAAATTCGGTGGAGAAAAGAGACTGAGGAGCTTGGTTTACGCGGAAGACCAATCAAACTTCAAGACAAGAAGTTTGCACCACTTACGTAGGCCGCAGGCGCCCTCTCGAATGGCGAAAGGTGCCTCAGCCTAGACACCTTCTCGAGTGGGTCTTAGCAGCCCAGGCATAATTAGGAAGCGTGGTGGGTTCCGCGCTCCAGATGGAGACTCAGCTGGAAGTTAAAGGGAAGAATGACAAGGAACTTTATGAATTGGAGCTGTAAGTTACCTCTTTGACAGAGAGAGCGAGATGGTGGTGGGGGACAGCCCCCAGTGAAATCAGAGGTGAGAGCACAAAGCAATACAGTAGGCAGACTCCGGTTTTTTTGGGGGAGATGCTCGAGAATATCCGGGTGGACTCCTGAGGCTCGATCCCGCATTTGCGTATGCCGAGCCTCCTTCCTCATGACCTTTGTCCAGAGTGGAATGCCTCCCCGGCTCCCGGCACATGATCAGTGCATGCTCAGTCACGATATCAGTGCCTGCTCAGCCACGTGATCACTGACGGCACAGTCACGTGATCAGCGCCTCTCAGTCACGTGATCACCGTATGATAAACACGTGATCAGTGAACGACCAGCCAGGTGATCACTGCATGCGCGGTCAGGTGGTCAGTTCCTGATCAGCCACCTGATCAGTGCGTGCACAGTCCCCTGATCAGCGCCTGTCAGTCACTGATCACTGCCTGATAAACCCGTGATCAGTGCCCGAACAGCCACGTCATCAGTGCATGCGCAGTCACGTGATCAGTGCATGGTAGCCACGTGATCAGTGCGTGCACAGTCCCATGATCAGCGCCTGTCAGTCACTGATCATTGCCTGAGAAACAAGTGATCAGTGCATGATGAGCCATGTGATCAGTGCCCGATCAGCCACGTCATCAGTGCATGCGCAGTCACGTCATCAGTGCATGATAGCCACGTGATCAGTGCCTGCTCAGTCACGTGATCTGGACTTGATCAGCCACGTGATCAGTGCCTGCAGAGTCACGTGATCAGGGCCTGCTGAGCTGCGTGATTCCTGCCGGCTCATCTGCATGACAATTGCCATCTGAGCTGCGTGATTCCTGTCGGCTCATCTGCTTGACAATTGCCAGCTGAGCTGCGTGATTCCTGCCTGGTCACGTGCTTGATTATTGCCAGTTGAGCAGCATGATTCGTCACTGCTGAGCTCCATGCTTATTGCCTGCTGATTGCGTGGTTCGTGTCTGCTCAGCTCTTTGAGTATTGCCTCCTGAGGTCCCTGTTCGGTCGCCACCTGCCGGGGACCAGCCCCAACTGATCCAGGGTATTCGAAGGAGAGATGGCCTAGGCGACTATTTATATGCTAATCAGAGATGTCAAGAATAGTAGTATGAGGAGAGCTCAGTAGGAAAATTCGGTGGAGAAAAGAGACTGAGGAGCTTGGTTTTCGCGGAAGACCAATCAAACTTCAAGACAAGAAGTTTGCACCACTTACGTAGGCCGCAGGCGCCTCTCGAATGGCGAAAGGTGCCTCAGCCTAGACACCTTCTCGAGTGGGTCTTAGCAGCCCAGGCATAATTAGGAAGCGTGGTGGGTTCCGCGCTCCAGATGGAGACTCAGCTGGAAGTTAAAGGGAAGAATGACAAGGAACTTTATGAATTGGAGCTGTAAGTTACCTCTTTGACAGAGAGAGCGAGATGGTGGTGGGGGACAGCCCCCAGTGAAATCAGAGGTGAGAGCACAAAGCAATACAGTAGGCAGACTCCGGTTTTTTGGGGGGAGATGCTCGAGAATATCCGGGTGGACTCCTGAGGCTCGATCCCCCATTTGCGTATGCCGAGCCTCCTTCCTCATGACCTTTGTCCAGAGTGGAATGCCTCCCCGGCTCCCGGCACATGATCAGTGCATGCTCAGTCACGATATCAGTGCCTGCTCAGCCACGTGATCACTGACGGCACAGTCACGTGATCAGCGCCTCTCAGTCACGTGATCACCGTATGATAAACACGTGATCAGTGAACGACCAGCCAGGTGATCACTGCATGCGCGGTCAGGTAGTCAGTTCCTGATCAGCCACCTGATCAGTGCGTGCACAGTCCCCTGATCAGCGCCTGTCAGTCACTGATCACTGCCTGATAAACCCGTGATCAGTGCCCGAACAGCCACGTCATCAGTGCATGCGCAGTCACGTGATCAGTGCATGATAGCCACGTGATCAGTGCGTGCACAGTCACATGATCAGCGCCTGTCAGTCACTGATCAGTGCCTGAGAAACACGTGATCAGTGCATGCTGAGCTGCGTGATTCCTGCCGGCTCATCTGCATGACAATTGCCATCTGAGCTGCGTGATTCCTGTCGGCTCATCTGCTTGACAATTGCCAGCTGAGCTGCGTGATTCCTGCCTGGTCACGTGCTTGATTATTGCCAGTTGAGCAGCATGATTCGTCACTGCTGAGCTCCATGCTTATTGCCTGCTGATTGCGTGGTTCGTGTCTGCTCAGCTCTTTGAGTATTGCCTCCTGAGGTCCCTGTTCGGTCGCCACCTGCCGGGGACCAGCCCCAACTGATCCAGGGTATTCGAAGGAGAGATGGCCTAGGCGACTATTTATATGCTAATCAGAGATGTCAAGAATAATAGTATGAGAGAGCTCAGTAGGAAAATTCGGTGGAGAAAGAGACTT